>NC_134693.1:107462787-107750287 GCF_050947455.1 Rhinoderma darwinii
AATACAAGAATTTTCTACAACAGGCTTGTCAGCAGAAGTGACAGATTCTCTATAAATCAAGTGGCTCACAGGTGGCGTCTTTTCATATTCTAGTCATTCTCTCATGTAGAATTTGCTACTCAGATGTCTTCGGCTCCTCACTTTTCCAACATTTCCGCACCTATAAACGAAGATAAAATTCTCGTGGAGTCTCAGAATAGAATAGTACCATACACTGTGCCCCTGTATATAATAGTAACATACACTGGGTCCCTGAATATAATAGTACCATACACTGTGCCCCTGAATAAAATTGTATCAAACACTGTAAAGCGCCACACAGACACAGTGTCCCCTGCAGCTATTGCCACTCACAATGCCCCCTGTAGATAGTGCCATTTAGAGTGCCCCATATAGAGCCCCCTGTAGATGTTATGGAATTGCTAGGAGAGCGATTCCCCAAAGGCTGCTGGAGACTGCTGGGGGAGAGCATGCATATAACTCCGCAAACTCAAATCCGCCACAACTTGGATCAACAGAGTCTAAGGCTACTCCATGGTATTTGCTAGAGCCCACCGCAAGGCGGAATCGATTTTGTGCATAAAACTCAGGTTGTTTTAGCAGAGTTCAATGTTGGATAAGAGCTGCAAAGCAGACAAATCTAAATAGGAAAACCAGACAGCCAGAGGTTAAACAGAAAGTCCAAATCAATAAGCAAGTGGATACCAGGAAAAGCAGAGGTCAGAGCCAGCCGGGAGCAGATAATTCAAATCAGCAAACAAGGGGTTAAAGAGAGATAAGGCGAGGTCAGTATTCCAAGAAGTCCAAAAGTTAGAAGTATGGGGTTTAGTCAGAAGCTTGATCAAGACACCTGAAGCATAGAAAAATCACAAGCAAAGACTGAGTGAGAGGGACAGATATAAATATTAAACGAAATCTGATAAGCAGAAAGACAGAGAAAAGAGAAAGGCTCAAGGAAAAACCAGAACCGCACAGAAGCCAGAATAGTAGTCATGGAGTAGATAGTGCAACCAACACTGCCCACTGAAAAAAACGAAAACATTACATGCTCACCTGTCCTTGTTCATAGACCAGGCCTCATCCAGTGGAATGACGCAGGCGACGCAATAACATCATTGTGCCGGCTGCATCATTGCTAAAGCTCCAAATTGACGCGGATACAATTGAGTGCAGGGGACCGGTTCCGGGTACCGCTTCTCCCAGATTCCTTAAACCGGCTGTAATTTTAACAACTGGTTCGGAAGAACCGGGGGGAAGCGACAGGATCCCATGGGGCCCCTGGGAGTCTCAGGTCTTGGGCGTCTACCATAACTGCCCCACTGATGATCCGCCACTGGCTGGCTGTGATTTTTTAATAAATTATTCTGAAAAATGAAAAAATCAGGTTGGCAACACTGGAGGTGAGGGGCATTCAATAGTCAGTGTGATTGAGAGAGGGAAAGAAAAAATTAGTGTGTAAAAGAGGGAGATTAATGCAGAACTCTTAAGAGGCAAAGGAAAAAGGAACTAGACACAAGTAATGAAGCATAGTATAACTTCTACATATATTGAACTGACTTGATGCTGTTGGTCATGCATGAATAGGGCCTCATTCATTTCTTGCTATCAGGCCCCAGATTACTTGTTACGCTCTTGAACAATATATAAGGGAAACTGCCATTTATGCCATTCCCTAAAAATATGTCTAAAGCCAACGAATGAGTTTACACAAAATGCCAACAAATGTATGTATGTATATATATATATATATATATATATATATACATATATATATATATACATATATATATATATATATATATATATATATATATATATATATATATATATCAGTATCTCAAGCTTCAGAATAGTTGTAGCCGACATATAGAATGGCGAACTAAGGGTTAACCACTTCCTTCTTGACACAGGATGAGAGATGAGGGGGAGAGACATACCACAAGGCTGAAGTCACAATTCTGCTTGGGCATTGCCCTCTGTACTGTGTGATTGTGACAAAAAAGTCAGCAGAACAAACACAGGCTCAAATTCCCAGACAATGCCCTCTATGTTGTGATAAGCTGTGTGTCATGTACACAGTCCATATAGTGTACAAACTCCCATTTAAAGGACAGGCAGTGTGTTGCATTGTAGTATCATGAGACAGACACACGTGTACTATCTACAAGCATGTGTTAAGCTTCACTTAGATGAAAGATAATTTTGCGGTCATACATAAATCGCTAAGATGCTATTTGCACTATAAGATCACTCTAAAACATATAAAGGATTATGGGCATTGAGGAATCATCACACGACATGTTATTTGTTTTGGTAGGCAATCGTTAGACAACTATTTACATGACCCATAATGAGGGACCATAACAATACATGTTAACTCCTTCCCCCTGCTTGCATTCTGGGCCCTAATGACCAAGCCATTTTTTAAGTTTTTCCATCGTCACATTCGAAGAGCTATAACTATTTTATTGTTCCGCCGATGCAGTTGTATGAGGGCTTTTTTTTTTTGCGGGACGACTTGTAGTTTTTATTGGTATCATTTGAGAGTAGATGCGACTTTTTGATCACTTTTTATCACATTTTTTTTAAGTCAGGATTAACAGAAAATAGCAATTTTTCCATTGTTTTTTATTTTCTTTTTTACAGCGTTCACCGTGCGGGTTAAATAATGTAACAGCTTTATAGTCGGGGTCGTTACGGACGCGGCGATACCAAATATGCGTAACCTTTTTGCTTTATTGTGTTTTAATAATAAAGCAGTTTGTAAGGGGAAAAAGTGGGTTTTTCATTATTTATTTTTTTTTCACTTTTTTTTTATTAACTTTATTCAACTTTTTTTTTTTACTTGTCCTACTAGGGGACTTTCATATGCGATCATCCGATCGCATTTATAATACACTGCAATACTTTTGTATTGCAGTGTATTACTGCCTGTCCGTTTAAAACGGACAGGCATCTGCTAGGTCATGCCTCCGGCACGACCTAGCAGGCATTCATTACAGGCAGACCTGGGGGCCTTTATTAGGCCCCCGGCTGCAATCGGAGACACAGACACTCGGCGATCTTATCGCCGGGTGCCGGTGGGATGAGAGGGTGCTCCCTCCTCTCTCCAAAACCACTCAGATGCGGTGCACGCTATTGTGCACCGCATCTGAGGGGTTAAATGAGTGAGATCGATACTAATATCGATCTCACCCGGCAGAGCAGGGACGCCCCCAGCCCTCAGCTGCCTCTGGTAGCTGAGAGCAGGGAGATTTAACAGCTCCCTGCTCTGTTTACTTTATTCTAACGCAGCGCCGTGGAATGGCGACGCTGTAGAATAAAGCCCATTTATGACCGCCGTGATAAGGCTAATCGGCGGTAATTAAGGGGTTAAAACAGTAAACAAAACTATTAACAAACATTATCTTTTGTAACTCTATCCAATCACACAAGTAGATTCTAGAAAGATAAGTTCATATCTAATGATAGATTATCCCATGTAAACACTTCAGTGCAACGGCAGATTAAATGGGGTTTTGTAAAGGATCTGCCAGGCACAGCTTCTGTGTCGACGCCCGTGGTTAATCAGTGTCACGGCGCGGGGTGTGGATCCACTGGGCCGTGCCGTGTAGCGGGCTAGCAGATGGCCAACAAGGTACAAAACAATGTCTATAGTTCAGAACGGGTACCTGAGGCAATGTAGACAGTGACAGGAACACGACTTGGCTTTCACAGCAGGTGACGCCGTGGATGCAGCGGGAAGACACGACTTGGCCTTCACAGCAGGTGACGCCGCGGATGCAGCGGGAAGACACGACTTGGATTTCACAGCAGGTGACGCCGCGGATGAACTGCCAGGAGCCACTGCGGAACTAGGAGTCCTGGAGTAGCGGTTTAGAACCACGGGTTTTAGCAAGGAGACGTGGAAGGAGTTAGGGATCTTGAGGGTAGGACGCAGTCGAAGCTTGTACGACACAGGATTGATCTGCAGCAGAATCTCGAAGGCTCCAAGGAATCTGGGGGCAAACTTGCAAGATGGCACCCTCAGCCGTATATTCCTGGAAGACAGCCAGACCTTTGTACCTGGAAGAAACTGGGGAGGTTCTCGTCTTCTAGTGTCTGCCTTTCTCTTCATGCGGTCCACCACCAGCAGAATAGAAGACCATGTCTGCTGCCATATTTGCAGAAAGTTCCTGAAGGTAGAATTGGCTGCAGGCACCTGAGACATAGTAGAGCCGGGCAGGGGTATTCGAGGATGTTGGCCATAGACTATGAAGAACGGACTGGAGGTGGTGGACTCACTGGTATGGTTATTATAAGAGAACTCCGCCCACGAGAGCAGCTGCACCCAGTCATCATGTCTTCTGGAAACAAAGTGCCGTAGGTAGTTCTCCATAATTTGATTAATCCTCTCAACTTGCCCATTGGACTGAGGGTGGTAAGCTGAGGAGAAGTCCAACTTTACCCCGAGTAGGCCGCAGAGTGCTCTCCAGAACTTAGAGGTGAACTGGACCCCTCGATCCGAGACAATATGCAGAGGTAATCCATGCAGACGGAAGATGTGTTGCATGAAGAGGTCAGCCAGTCAAGCGGCAGAAGGCAGACCAGTCAGGGGAACAAAATGAGCCATCATTGAAAAACGATCCACCACCACCCAGATCACACTGCATCCTGCAGAGGGAGGCAGATCTGTAACAAAATCCATAGCAATATGCCGCCAGGGGGCCTCGGGCACAGGCAGTGGTTGGAGCAGACCGGCTGGTCTGGAGTGGGCACCCTTGTTGGCTGCACACACGGTACAGGAGGAGACAAAGTCTATGACGTCTTTGGGCAGCGTGGGCCACCAGAACTGACGGGCAATTAGGTCTCAGGTCTTACGGGCACCCGCATGTCCTGCCAGCTTGGAACTGTGACCCCAGCGAAGGATTCTTCCTCTGTCTGCCAGCCGTATGAAAGTCTTTCCTGGGGAAATGCCTCTAACCTGCAGAGGGTTGACAGAGTAGATGCAGGAAGGATCGATAATATTCTGTGGGGACTCCACAGTGTCCTCTGTCTCAAATGACCTGGACAAGGCATCGGCCCTCACATTCTTGTCGGCAGGTCGGTAGTGGAGTTCGAACCGGAACCGTGCAAAAAACAATGACCACCTGGCTTAACGAGGGTTCAGCCGTTGAGCCGTCTGTAGGTAGATCAAGTTCTTGTGGTTCGTGAAGACCAGGATAGGATGCGCTTCGCCTTCCAGTAGGTGTCTCCACTCCTGCAGAGCCAGCTTGATGGCCAGTAACTCCCGATCCCCAATCGAGTAGTTGCGCTCTGCAGAAGAAAACAGCTTGGAGTAGTAACCACATACCACCGTCTTGCCATTTGAACCCCTCTGGAACAATAGAGCACCGGCACCAATAGAGGAGGCGTCCACCTCTAACGAAAACTGCAGGGCCACATCTGGATGGTGCAGAATGGAGGCAGACGTGAAGGCTTTCTTTAAGGTTTCAAATGCGATCTCCGCCTCTGGAGTCCACACATTGGCATTCATACCCTTCTTAGTGAGGGTGGAGATGGGGGCTGTCAGAGAAGAGAAGTTGGGTATGAACAGTCTGGAAGCGTTGTATGGCCCTTAAACCTTGAGGACGTGGTCACTCCAGGACAGCTTTGACCTTTTCGGGGTCCATCTTGAGGCCCTCATCAGAGATTATATAGCCCAGGAAGGGTAGAGACTTCTCTTGAACACACACTTCTCCAACTTGGCGTAGAGATGATTCTCTCTTAATCTAAGCAACACCTGGCGGACATGGCCCTGATGAGTCACAAGATCTGGGGAAAAAAATCAAGATATCATCGAGGTACACCACGACACAGACATAGAGGAGGTTACGAAATATGTCATTCACAAATTCTTGAAATACTGCGGGAGCGTTACACAGGCCGAAGAGCATGACCAAATATTCGTAGTGTCCATCACGTGTGTTAAAGGCAGTCTTCCACTCGTCTCCCTGACGGATCCGGATTAGATTGTAGGCCCCCCGCAGGTCAAGCTTGGAAAAAAATTTCACCCCCACGATCAAAGAGCTCAGAAATCAACGGCAAGGGGTACCTGTTCTTCACCGTGATCTGATTGAGACCCCGGTAGTCAATGCAGGGTCGAAGGGATCCATCCTTTTTTTTGACAAAGAAAAGCCCAGCTCTGGCCGGGGATGAAGGCTTTCATATGAAGCCCCTCTCTAGATTCTCTTTAATGTAGGCCGACATAGACTGGGTCTCTGGCAAGGAAAGAGGGTATACTCTACCGCGAGGAGGGGAAGAATCAGGGACCAAGTCGATAGGACAGTCGTATTCTCGATGTGGTTGCAATATCTCTGCCTCCTTTTTGTCTAAGACATCAGCAAACTGAGAGTAACCAAGAGGCAACCCTGTCAATGACTGAGGCGAAGAAGGCTGGGATGGATGGACATGACCCAGTCAGCGGTCTAGACACTTGGGCCCCCACTGAAGAACCTCTCCAGAGTTCCAATTCAGGATTGGAGCGTGAAGACGGAGCCAAGGCAAACGCAGCAGCACGGGGTTGACGGCCTTGGACAGGACATACAGAGAGATGAGCTCGGAATGAAGAGCTTCCACCTGGAGTCTCAACAATTTGGTCACAGACAATACTGTGTCAGGCAAAGGCAGTCCATCTACCGAGGCAACGATCAATGGTCTCTCCAGCAAAACAGTAGGCAAATGAAGAAGATCCACAAGGTCCTGACAGATGAAATTGGCTGCGGAGCCAGAGTCCAGGTAGGCAGAGACTGGATGAGGTCTCCCGCCAGCGACAATGGTCACAGGAATGATCAGCTTGGACGAGAATTCTCTTTCAAGTGCAGTAGCGCCCAGGGTTGTCTCTCCAACCAATCCCAGGCGTTGGGGTTTCTTAGGCCTCTGGGGACACAGACGCACCACATGGCCAGCGAGGCCGCAATACAGACAGAGGCCAGAGGTGCGCCTGCGCTGTTTCTCTTGATCAGACAGTTTAAGCCGATCCACCTGTATCGGTACCTCGGACGCAGCAGAAGAACAAGGCAAGAGGGGTTGCTGGAAGTTGGGCGCCAGTCTAGGAAGTCGTCTCTCCTGAAGAATCTCTTGGGATCTCTCTCTGAACCTTATGTCCACGCGGGTAGCCAGTAGAATCAGGTCATCCAGGGCAGCTGGGAGATCTCGAGCAGAAAGTTCGTCTTTGATCTCAGGCAAAAGGCCATGCCAGAAGGATGCAACCAAGGCCTCATTGTTCCAGGACAATTCTCCTGCCAGAGTCCAGAACTGGATGGTGTATTCACCCACGGAGGCGTCCTCCTGACGCAGATTAAAGATAGCAGTGGCTGCCGATGAGGCTCGTCCAGGCTCCTCAAATACAGAACGGAACAACCGCACAAACCCCTGGAAGTCTCTGGTCTCGGGTCCCTGTCGTTCCCAGATTGGATTCGCCCACGCTAGGGCCTTGCTGGCGAGTAGGGATACAATAAAGGCTATCCTGGCTCCGTCCGAAGGAAATGCTCGGGCGTTCAGAGTGAAGTGGATTTGGCATTGGTTCAGGAACCCCCTGCACGAACTTGCGTCTCCATGAAGCCGAGGTGGTAATGGCAGCGAGAACCGAGAGTCCGAACTGGAGCTGCCAGGAGGTGTAGCAGGAGGGTCGATCGGAGGAGTTTGACTAGGAGCAATGACGGAAGAAACTAGCGCACCAAGATGCTGCGCCATGTAGTCTACTGCGACAATGAGTTGATCCTGTTGCGCTTGCAGATCCTGCAGGTCCGCCTGCATGGCTTGGGAGGATGACAGGCTCTTGACTTGGCCAGTGGGGTCCATGGCCTGAGCGTACTGTCACGGCGTGGGGTGTGGACCCACTGGGCCGTACCGCGTAGCGGGCTAGCAGCTGGCAAACAAGGTACAAAACAATGTCTATAGTTCAGAACGGGTACCTGAGGCAATTGTAGACAGTGGCAGGAACACGACTTGGCTTTCACAGCAGGTGATGCTGCGGATGCAGCGGGAAGACATGACTTGGCCTTCACAGCAGGAGACGCCGCGGATGCAGCGGGAAGACACGACTTGGCCTTCACAGCAGGTGACGCCGCGGATGCAGCGGGAAGACACGACTTGGCTTTCACAGCAGGTAATGCTGCGGATGCAGCGGGATGACACGACTTGGCTTTCAAAGCAGGTAACGATAGCACGGGATACGGGGTACAGGCAGCAGGAACAGGTAACACTGGGAACTGGAAAACACTGGGAGACCTTTAGCAAGACAAACTAGGGTATACAATAACGCTCAGGCAAGGAACCAGTGGGCAGAGCCCCTTTTTATAGTCCAGCAGCCATTTGGGCTGATAACTGATTTTTGACAGCTGGACGCGTACTGGCCCCTTAAAGCCGTGCACGCGCGGGCGTGCGCGCCCTGCGGGAAACAGCACAAGGACCCGGAAGAGAGTGCCGGCATCTGCCAGGAGGAGGAGGACGCCGAGCAGAGAGATGTCCATGGCTGCGATCGTCAGGGGGTGAGTTAGAACGGCGATCCCCGGCCATGGACGTAACAATCAGTCTGCATCTGCTCCTAGGTCTGATAGAGTGACTTGATCTGCTACCACTCAGGCTGGTAAGCTGAAGAGTGGGAGAGCCTATCACAGCCTGGCCAGACGGAGCTAGCTCCCGCCCTCGGTCTATTTATACCTTCATTTCCTGCTCTTCCTTTGTCTGTGATTCTGTCTGGTTTCCTGGCTCTACTGTTCCTGCTAGCACTATTGACCTGCTTCAAATTGACCCTGTTTTTACTGACTACGCTCCTGCTCTACGTTTGGTACCTCGTACACTCCTGGTTTGACTTGGCTCGTTGACTACTCTTGTTGCTCACGGTGTTGCCGTGGGCAACTGCCCCATTTCCCTTAGCTTCTATGTACCCTTGTCTGTTTGTCTGTCGTACACTTATTGAGCGTAGGGACCGTCGGCCAGTTGTACGCCGTCGCCTAGGACGGGCCATGCAAGTAGGCAGGGACTGAGTAGCGGGTAGATTAGGGCTCACCTGTCTGTCTCCCCACACCGACATTACATAATCACAGGCCCATATACCTTTTCTACCCTACTATGGACCCCCTTGAGACCCTGGTTTAGCAAATGCAGGGTCTCTTCCTACAGGTCCAAGCCCTTGCTCAGAGGTGTAACCAGCGTGATGCTAACCAGGCAGTGCCCTCCGCCTCACCTCTTGAACCCCACCTCAATTTGCCTGACCAGTTCTCGGGGGACCGAAAAACTTTTTTCTCCCTTCTGGAGAGTTGTAGGCTTTATTTCCGATTAAGACCCCACTCCTCAGGTTCTGAGAGCCAGCGGGTGGGTATAATTATGTCCCGGCTCCCGGAGGGGCCCCAAGAATGGGCCTTCTCCTTGGCTCCTGACACCCCTGAACTTTCCTCCGTTGATCTTTTCTTTTCTGCTCTCGGGCTAATTTATGACGAGACTGACAAGACTGCCTTTGCCGAGAGTCAGCTGGTGACCTTACGTCAGGGTAAGAGACCTGTTGAGGAGTATTGTTCTGACTTTAGGAAGTGGTGTGTAGCTTCTCGGTGGAATGACCCTGCCTTGAGGTGCCAGTTTAGATTGGGTCTGTCGAACGCCCTGAAAGACCTGCTAGTTAGCTATCCCTCTTCTGACTTCCTAGATCAGGTTATGGCTTTAGTGGTACGACTTGACCGACGTCTCAGGGAATGACGACTTGAACGTTTTTGTGCCTTCCCCTCTGACCCCCACATGATGCCTCCCGAGGTTCCGTTGCTTCGTTCTTGCACGTAAGACTCGGATGTACCTATGCAACTCGGGGCCTCCGTGTCCCCCCAACAACGTAGAGAGTTCCGCAGGAAGAATGGTCTCTGCTTCTACTGTGGGGATGCCAAGCATCAAGTGAACAACTGTCCTAGGCGTAAGAATAAGCAGCCGGAAAACTTCCGCGCCTAAGTGATCATCGGGGAGGTCACTTGGGCGCACAGGTATTTCCCGTAAATATGAAATGTAATAAGATCTTGCTTCCCTTTCAGGTCTCTTTTGGTGGTAGGTCTGCTACCGGCAGTGCCTTCGTGGATTCAGGGTCCTCTGCTAATATCATGTCTGTGGAATTTGCTATGTCTCTTGCTATGCCTTTGATTGATTTGCCTAAACCTGTCCCGGTAGTGGGTATCGACTCCACTCCTCTTGCTAATGGTTATTTTACACAGCATACCCCTGTTTTTGAACTCCTTGTTGGCTCCATGCATTTGGAGCAGTGCTCTGTACTGGTGATGCAGGGATTATCGTCCGATTTGGATTTAGGCCTTCCCTGGTTGCAGTTGCATAATCCCACGTGGGATTCCAAATGGGGTAATGAATGCATGACGTCATGTTTTTCTGTTAATTCTATTTCTCTCCCTGAGGAGGTGAACACTCTACCTGAGTTTGCTCAGGACTTCGCTGATGTTTTCTCTAAAGAGGCCTCCGAAGTGTTACTTCCTCATAGAGAATACGATTGCGCAATCGATTTGGTACCAGGAGCTAAGCTCCCTAAGGGTAGGATATTTAATCTCTCTTGTCCCGAACGTGAAGCCATGAGAGAGTATATCCAGGAATGCCTGGCCAAGGGTTACATTCGCCCCTCTACTTCTCCGGTAGGTGCTGGCTTCTTCTTCGTAGGGAAGAAGGATGGTGGTCTTAGGCCGTGCATTGACTACCGGAACTTGAATAAGGTCACTGTAAGGAACCAGTACCCCCTTTCTTTGATTCCTGATCTCTTCAATCAGGTTCAGGGGGCCCAATGGTTCTCTAAGTTTGATCTACGGGGGGCTTATAACCTTATCCGCATCAAAGAGGGGGATGAGTGGAAGACTGCGTTTAACACGCTCGAAGGTCATTTCGAATACCTCGTCATGCCCTTTGGGTTGTGTAATGCTCCCGCGGTCTTCCAGAATTTCATAAATGAGATTTTAAGAGACTACCTGGGGGTATTTCTTGTAGTGTACCTTGATGACATACTTGTGTTTTCCAAGGACTGGTCCTCCAACATTGAGCATGTCTGGAAGGTGCTCCAGGCCCTTCGGGAAAACAAGCTGTTTGCTAAGACCGAAAAATGTGTGTTTGGGGTGCAGGAGATACCATTTTTGGGTCAAATCCTCACTCCCCATGAATTCCGCATGGACCCCGCCAAGGTCCAGGCTGTGGCGGAATGGGTCCAATCTGCCTCCCTGAAGGCGTTACAGTGATTCCTGGGGTTCGCTAATTTTTACAGGAGATTTATTGCTAACCTCTCAGTCATCGCTAAGCCTCTTACGGATCTCACTCGCAAAGGTGTTGATCTCCTCCACTGGCCTCCTGAGGCTGTCCAGGCTTTTGAGGTCCTTAAGAAGTGCTTTATCTCGGCCCCAGTGCTGGTTCAGCACAACCAAATGGAGCCATTCATCGTGGAGGTTGACGCCTCCGAGGTGGGAGTGGGTGCTGTCTTGTCCCAGGGTACCAGGTCCCTCACCCATCTCCGTCCCTGTGCCTACTTCTCCAGGAAGTTTTCGCCCACTGAGAGTAACTATGATATTGGCAACCGCGAACTCTTAGCCATTAAATGGGCATTTTAAGAGTGGCGCCACTTCCTGGAGGGGGCTAGGCACCAGGTAACGGTCCTTACCGACCACAAGAATCTGGTTTTCTTAGAATCTGCCCGGAGGCTAAACCCGAGACAAGCTCGATGGGCTTTATTTTTTACCAGATTCAACTTTTTGGTCACCTATAGGGCTGGGTCTAAAAATATTAAGGCTGATGCACTGTCGCGTAGCTTCATGGCCAGCCCTCCTTCGGAGGAAGATCCTGCTTGTGTTTTGCCTCCAGGTATAATCATTTCCTCTATTGATTCTGATTTAGTCTCCGAAATTGCGGCTGATCAAGGTTCAGCTCCCGGGAACCTTCCCGAGAACAACCTGTTTGTTCCCCTGCAATTCCGGCTAAGGGTACTTAGGGAAAATCATGACTCTGGCCATCCAGGCATCCTGGGTACCAAGCACCTCGTTGCCAGAAACTACTGGTGGCCTGGGTTGCTTAAAGACGTTAAGGCCTACGTCGCCGCTTGTGAGGTTTGTGCTCGGTCCAAGACTCCCAGGTCCCGACCAGGGGGCTTACTATGTTCTTTGCCCATTCCCCAGAGACCTTGGACCCATATCTCCATGGATTTTATCACTGATTTGCCTCCATCTCAAGGCAAGTCAGTGGTGTGGGTTGTAGTAGACTTCTTCAGTAAGATGTGCCACTTTGTGCCCCTCAAGAAACTAACCAATGCTAAGACGTTAGCTACCTTGTTTTTTAAACACATCCTGCGTCTCCATGGGGTTCCTGTCAATATTGTTTCTAACATAGGGGTACAATTTGTTTCATTGTTTTGGAGAGCCTTCTGTAAAAATGTGGAGATTGATCTGTCCTTTTCCTCGGCTTTCCATCCTGAAACTAATGGCCAAACTGAGAGTACTAATCAGTCTCTAGAACAATATTTAAGGTGTTTTATCTCTGACTGTCAACATGATTGGGTCTCATTCATTCACCTCACCGAATTTTCCCTTAATAACCGGGTCAGTAACTCGTCAGGGGTCTCCCCCTTTTTCTGTAACTTTGGGTCTAATCTACGGTTCTCCTCCATTTCACCTGGTAGTTCCAACAATCCCGAGGTAGAGGTCGTTCATCGGGAACTGTGCACAGTCTGGGCCCAGGTTCAGAAGAACTTAGAGGCGTCCCAGAGCATACAAAAGACTCAGGCAGATAGAAGACGTTCTGCTAACCCCTTGTTTGTGGTCGGGGATCTGGTGTGGCTATCTTCAAAAAATTTGCGCCTTAAAGTCCCGTCCAAGAAGTTTGCTCCCCGGTTTATAGGGCCGTACAAGGTCATTGAAGTCCTTAACCCTATCTCCTTCCGACTGGAGTTGCCCCCGTCTTTTCAAGTACACAACGTGTTTCATGCCTCCCTCCTTAAACGCTGCTTCCCGTCCTTGGCTCCCTCGAGGAAACCGCCTGTCCCTGTTCTCACCCCTGAGGGGGTAGAATTCGAGGTGGCCAAGATTGTGGATAGCAGGATGGTCCAAGGCTCCCTCCAGTACCTGGTCCATTGGAAAGGATACGGGCCTGAGGAGAGGACTTGGGTACCCGCCCGGGATGTTCACGCTGGGGTATTTGCTCAGGAGGTTCCACCTTCGTTTCCCCAATAAACCAGGTCCACCTAGAAAGGGTCCGGTGGCCCCTCATAAAAGGGGGGGTACTGTAAAGGATCTCCCAGACACAGCTTCTGTGTCGACGCCCGTGGGTAATCAGTCTGCACCTGCTCCTATGTCTGTGAGACTGACTCCATCTTCCACCACTCAGGATGGCAGGCTTAGGAGCGGGAGAGTCTATCACAGCCTGACCAGACGGAGCTAGCTCCCGCCCACTGTCTATTTATACCTGCCTTTCCTGTTCCTCCTTTGCCTGTGATTCTGCTCTGCTCTTTTCCTGGCTCTGCTGCTGCTGCTTGAACTACTGATCCTCTGCTTGTTATTGACCTTGGCTTACTGACCACTCTCCTGCTCAGCGTTTTGTACCTCGTGCACTCCTGGTTTGACTCGGCTCGTTCACTACTCTCGTTGCTCACGGTGTATCCGTGGGCAGCTGCCCCGTTTCCCTAGCTTCTGTGTACCCTTGTCGGTTTGTCTGTCGTGCACTTACTGAGCGTAGGGACCGTCGCCAAGTTGTACCCCGTCGCCTAGGATGGGTCGTTGCAAGTAGGCAGGGACTGAGTGGCGGGTAGATTGGGGTTCACCTGTCTGTCTCCCTACCCCGTCATTACAATTCATTACCCCATTTAGTAAGATCCCCAGTATTCCAGTTAAAAGTGGGATTATGCATCTGCAACCAAGGAAGGCCTAAAACCAAATCGGACAATAATCCCTGCATCGCCAACACTGAACACTGCTCCAAATGCATGGAGCAAACCATGAGTTCAAATACAGGGGTATGCTGTGTAAAATAGCCATTAGCAAGTGGAGTGGAGTCGATACCCACTACTGGGACAGGTTTAGGCAAATCAATCAATGGTATAGCTAGAGACATAGCAAATTCCACAGACATAATATTAGCAGAAGACCCTGAGTCCACGAAGGCACTGCCGGTGGCAGACCTACCACCAAAAAAGACCTGAAAGGTGTAAAGGATCTGCCAGGCACTACGTCTGTGGATACTCCCAGGATTAATCAATCGACACCTGAGGACGGACCTCTTAGACTGACTCCGGCTCCCACCAATCAGGGTGGCAGGCTCAGGAGTGGGAGAGCCTATCGCGGCCTGGTCAGTCGGAGTTAGCTACGCCCCCTGTCCATTTATACCTGCCGTTTTCTCTTCCTCATTGCTTGTGATTCTTCCTGGTTTCCTGGCCCTGCTACAGCCTTGCTCCAGCCTGCTACTGCCTTGCTTCAGCCTTGCTACAGCTTCCGCTTAACCTGCTTCGCTCTGACCCCGGCTTGCTTCCTGCTCCTTGCTCTGCGTCCGTATACTTCGTGACATCCTGATTCTGACTGGCTCGTTGACCACTCTGGTTTCCTCATGGTGTTCCGTGGGCTACTGCCCCTTCCCTTGCTTGTTCCCTGTTTGTATTCCCTTGCACTTAGTCAGCGTAGGGACCGCCGCCCAGTTGTACCCCGTCGCCTAGGGCGGGTCGTTGCAAGTAGGCAGGGACAGGGCGGTGGGTAGATTAGGGCTCACTTATCCCCTTCCCCTCCTTCCTGCCATAACATAATCACAAGCCCATACCTAGTCTACCCTTTCTTCTACTCTATCATGGACCCCCTTGAGACCCTGACCCAGCAGATGCAGGGCCTCTCCCTACAGGTCCAGGCCCTGGCTCAGAGGGTCAACCAGCCTGACGCTGCCAGAGTAGTACCCCTCGCCTCACCTCTAGAACCTGACCTCAAGTTACCTGACCGGTTCTCAGGGGACCGTAAGACTTTTCTCTCCTTTCGGGAGAGTTGCAGACTTTACTTCCGTCTAAAACCTCACTCCTCAGGTTCCGAGAACCAGCGGGTGGGAATCATTATATCCCGACTCCAGGAAGGGCCCCAAGAGTGAGCCTTCTCCTTGGCTCCTGACGCCCCTGAACTTTCCTCCGTTGATCGTTTTTTCTCTGCCATCGGACTTATTTACGACGAGACTGACAGGACTGCCTTGGCCGAGAGTCAGCTGGTGACCTTACGTCAGGGTAGGAGACCTGTTGAGGAATACTGTTCTGACTTTAGAAAGTGGTGCGTAGCTTCTCGGTGGAATGACCCTGCCCTAAGTTGCCAGTTTAGGTTAGGCTTATCTAACGCCCTGAAGGATCATGCTTGTATTTTACCCCCTGGTATAATCGTTTCTGCCACTGATTCTGATTTAGTCTCTGATATTGCGGCTGATCAAGGTTCAGCTCCCGGGAACCTCCCTGTGGACAAGCTGTTTGTCCCCCTGCAATACCGGCTAAGGGTACTTAGGGAAAACCATGACTCCGCACTATCTGGTCATCCTGGCATCTTGGGTACCAAACACCTCATTACCAGAAACTATTGGTGGCCTGGGTTGCCTAAAGACGTTAGGGCTTACGTCGCCGCTTGTGAGGTTTGTGCTAGGTCCAAGACCCCTAGGTCCCGACCTGCGGGCTTACTACGTTCTTTCCCCATTCCCCAGAGACCTTGGACCCATATCTCGATGGATTTTATCACCGATTTGCCTCCATCTCAAGGCAAGTCGGTGGTGTGGGTGGTAGTAGACCGCTTCAGCAAGATGTGCCACTTTGTGCCCCTTAAGAAACTACCTAACGCCAAGACGTTAGCTTCTTTGTTTGTTAAACACATTCTGCGTCTCCATGGGGTCCCAGTCAATATCGTTTCTGACAGAGGGTTACAATTTGTTTTCTTTATTTTGGAGAGCCTTTTGTAAAAAGTTGGAGATAGATCTGTCCTTCTCCTCCGCCTTCCATCCCGAAACTAATGGCCAAACGGAGAGGACTAATCAATCCCTGGAACAATATTTAAGGTGTTTCATCTCTGACTGTCAATTTGATTGGGTCTCATTCATTCCCCTCGCCGAATTTTCCCTGAATAACCGGGTCAGTAACTCGTCAGGGGTCTCCCAGTTTTTCTGTAATTTCGGGTTTAATCCACGGTTCTCCTCCGTTTCTCCTGGTAGTTCCAATAATCCCGAGGTAGAGGTCGTTCATCGGGAACTGTGCACAGTTTGGGCCCAGGTTCAGAAGAACCTAGAGGCGTCCCAGAGCGTACAAAAAATTCAGGCTGATAGAAGACGTTCTGCTAACCCCCGGTTTGTCGTCGGGGATCTGGTGTGGTTGTCGTCTAGGAACTTGCGCCTTAAGGTCCCGTCCAGGAAGTTTGCTCCCCGATTTATTGGGCCTTATAAGGTCATTGAAGTCCTCAACCCTGTATCCTTCCGTCTGGAGCTGCCCCCATCCTTTCGCATACACGACGTCTTTCATGCCTCCCTCCTTAAACGCTGCTCCCCGTCCCGGTCCCCCTCGAGGAAACCTCCTGTTCCCATTCTCACCCCTGAGGGGGTGGAATTCGAGGTGGCCAAGATTGTGGACAGTAGGATGATCCAGGGCTCCCTCCAGTACCTGGTCCATTGGAGAGGATACGGGCCGGAGGAGAGGACTTGGGTACCTGCTCGAGATGTTCACGCTGGGGTATTGGTCAGGAGGTTCCACCTTCTCTTCCCCACTAAACCAGGTCCTCTTAGTAAGGGTCCGGTGGCCCCTCATAAAAGGGGGGGTACTGTAAAGGATCTGCCAGGCACTACGTCTGTGGATACTCCCAGGATTAATCAATCGACACCTGAGGCCGGACCTCTTAGACTGACTCCGGCTCCCACCAATCAGGGTGGCAGGCTCAGGAGTGGGAGAGCCTATCGCGGCCTGGTCAGTCGGAGTTAGCTACGCCCCCTGTCCATTTATACCTGCCGTTTTCTCTTCCTCATTGCTTGTGATTTTTCCTGGTTTCCTGGCCCTGCTACAGCCTTGTTCCAGCCTTCCAGCCTGCTACTGCCTTGCTTCAGCCTTGCTACAGCTTCCGCTTATCCTGCTTCGCTCTGACCCCGGCTTGCTTCCTGCTCCTTGCTCTGCGTCCGTATACTTCGTGACATCCTGATTCTGACTGGCTCGTTGACCACTCTGGTTTCCTCACGGTGTTCCGTGGGCTACTGCCCCTTCCCTTGCTTGTTCCCTGTTTGTATTCCCTTGCACTTAGTCAGCATAGGGACCGCCGCCCAGTTGTACCCCGTCCCCTAGGGCGGGTCGTTGCAAGTAGGCAGGGACAGGGCGGTGTGTAGATTAGGGCTCACTTATCCCCTTCCCCTCCTTCCTGCCATAACAAAAGGAAAGTAAGATTTTATTAGGCTTCATATTTACGGGAAATACCTGTGCGCCCAAGCGACCTCCCCGATGGTCACTTAGGCGCGGAAGTTTTCCGGCTGCTTATTCTTACGCCTAGGACAGTCGTTCACTTGATGCTTGTCATCCCCACAGTAGAAGCAGAGACCATTCTTCCTGGGGAACTCTCTACGTTGTTGGGGAGACAGGGAGGTCCCGAGTTGCATAGGTTCATCCGAGTTTTCCGTGGAAGAACGAAGCAACGGAACCTCTGGAGCCATCATAGGGGAGTCAGAGGAGAAGGCACAAAAACGTTCAAGTCGTCGTTCCCTGAGACGTCAGTCAAGACGTACCGCTGAAGCCATAACCTGATCTAGAGAGTCCGAACAGGGATAACTAACTAACAGGTCTTTCAGAGCGTTCGACAGATCCAATCTAAACTGACACCTCAGGGCAGTGTCATTCCACCGAGAAGCTACACACCACTTCCTAAAGTCAGAACAGTACTCGTCAACGGGTCTCTTACCCTGACGTAAGGTCACCAGCTGACTCTCGGCAAAGGCAGTCTTGTCAGTCTCATCATAGATGAGCCCGAGAGCAGAAAAATGTAATCAACAGACGAAAGTTCAGTGGCCTCAGGAGCCAAGGAGAAGGCCCATTCCTGGGGGCCGTCCTGGACATAATTATACCCACTTGCTGGTTCTCGGGCCTTAAACGGAAATAGAACCTACAACTCTCCCGGAAGGAGAAAATGGTCTTCCGGTCCCCTGAGAACCGGTCAGGCAACTTGAGGTGGGGCTCAAGAGGTGAGGTGGGGGGCACTACCAGGGTAGCATCACACTGATTGCACCTCTGAGCCAGGTCTTGGACCTGTAGGGAAAGACCCTGCAGTTGCTGAGCCATGGTGTCAAGGGGGTCCATAGTTTGTCAGGGACCAGGGTAGAAAAGGTATATGGGCCTGTGATTATGTAATGACAGAATAGGGAGACGGACAAGTGAGCCCTAATCTACCCGCATCCCAGTCCCTGCCTACTTGCACGGCCCGTCCTAGGCGACGGCGTACAACTGGGCGATGGTCCCTACACTCAATATGTGCATGATAGACAACACAAGACAGGGTACACAGAAGAGAGGGAAGTGGGACAGTTGCCCACGGCAACACTGTGAGCAACAGGAGTAGTGAACGAGTCGAGTCAAACCAGGAGAGTACGTGGTAACAAAAATCAGAGCAGAAGAATAGTTAGTTAATCAAGCCAGGGTCGATATGAAGCAGGTCAAGTAAGTAGCAGGAACAGCAGAGCCAGGAACCAGAGAGAATCACAGGCACAGGACAAGCAGCAAATGCAGGTATACATATACCAAGGGCGGGAGCTAGAACCATCTGGCCAGGCTGTGATAGGTTCTCCCACTCCTTAGCCTCCCAGCCTGAGTGGTAGCAGAACGAGTCATTCTAGCAGAGCTAGGCACACATGCAGGCTGATTAACCACGGGCGTCGACACAGAAGCTGTGTCAGGCAAATCCTTTATAGCCTCATTTTTCAAATCTGACATGTTTCACTTTATGTGGTAATAACTTCGGAATGCTTTTACCTATACAGGCGATTCTGAGATTGTTTTCTCGTGACACATTGGACTTTATTTTAATTTCTCACATTTTTAAGAAAATTTCAAAAGGTTATTTTTACAGGGGCCAGTTTAGTTGTGAAGTGTCATTGAGGGCCTTATATATTAGAAACCCCCAATTTGTCACCCCATTTTAAAAACTTCACCCCTCAAAACAGCATTTAGAAAGTTTCCTAACCCTTTAGACGTTTCACAGGAATTAAAGCAGAGGTGAAATTTACACATTTCATATTTTTTTTGCAGAAATTCATGTTTGATTAATTTTTTTTTGTAACACAGAATGTTTTAGCAAATAAACACAACTCAATAATTATTGCCCAGATTCTGCAGTTTTTAAAAATATCCAACATGTGGTCCTAGTACTCTTAGGCTGGGTTCACACGACCTATTTTCAGGCGTAAACGATGCGTATTATGCCTCGTTTTACGCCTGAAAATAGGGCTACAATACGTCGGCAAACATCTGCCCATTCATTTGAATGGGTTTGCCGACGTACTGTGCAGACAACCTGTCAGTTACGCGTCGTCGTTTGATAGCTGTCAAACGACGACGCGTAAAAATACAGCCTCGTCAAAAGAAGTGCAGGGCACTTCTTTCAGACGTAATTTGAGCCGTTCTTCATTGAACGCAATGAAGCACAGCTCCAAATTTACGGCTGTCAGAGAAGCCTCGCAAAATGCGAGGAGGAGCATTTACGTCTGAAACGAGGCAGCTGTTTTCTCATGAAAAAAGTCTGTCTTTTCAGACGTAAAAGCCTGCTACCGTGTGCACATACCCTTAGGGTCTGAAGCACAGGCCTCAGAAGCAAAGGAGCACCTAGTGGATTTTGGTGCCTCCTGTTTAGTAGAATATATTTTAGGCACCATGTCAGGTTTGAAGAGCTCATTTTGGAAACTACACCCCTCAAGGAAATTATCTAGGGGTATAGTGAGCATTTTGACCCCACAGGCTCATAAACGGCTGTTTGGACACACAGTAGGGCTTAGAAAGGAAAGAGCGCCATTTTGCTTTTGGAGCTCAAATTTAGCAGGAATGGTTTGGGGAGGCCATGTCGCATTTGCAAAGCCCCTGAAGGGACAAAATAGTTGAAACCCCCCACAAGAGACCCTATTTTGGAAACTACACGCCTTGAGGAAATTATCTAGGGGTATAGTGAGCATTTTGACCCCACAGGTTTTTTGCAGAAATTATTGGAAATAGGCAATGAAAATGAAAATCTACATATTTTCAAAATTATGTAGGTTTAGCTATTTTTTTCTCATTTCCACAGGACTAAAGGAGATAAAGCACCAAAACATTTGTAAAGCAATTTCTCCTGAGTAAAACAATACACCATATGTGTTCATAAACCGCTGTTTGGACACTCAGTTGGGCTTAGAATGGAGGGAGCGCCATTTGGGTTTTGGAGCTCAAATTTAGCAGGAATGGTTTACGGAGGCCATGTCGCATTTGCAAAGCCCCTGAGGGACCAAAACCGTGAAAACCAGCAAAAAATTAACTCCATTTAGGAGACTGCACCCCTTGAGCAATTCATCTCAGCTCTCAGCTTCTGAGCCGGTGTCCACCATTTGTCATATGGATACGGCAAAATGCGGGAAGCACTGGCTTTCTATGACGTATCCCTACGACAAATGTCACGATCACCGATTTATCAAAGACTTTATTATACACCGAAGCTTTTATAGGTTATGGGGTTAAGGAATAACGATAAGGGTATGTTCACACGCAGTGACCAAAAACGTCTGAAAATACGGAGCTGTTTTCAGGCAAAAACAGCTCCTCATTTTCAGACGTTTTTGTAGCAACTGGCGTTGTTCGTGGCGTATTTTCCGGCCGTTATTGGAGCTGTTTTTCAATGGAGTCAATGAAAAACGCCTCCAAAAACGTCCTAAGAAGTGAGATGCACTTCTTTTTCGTGGCGTCTCTTTACGCGCTGTATTTTGACAGCGACGCGTAAAATGAAGGCTCGTGGGAACAGAACACCGTAAAACCCATTGAAAGCAATGGGCAGATGTTTGTAAGCATATTAGGGGCGTTTTTTTCAGGCGTAATTCGAGGCGTAAAACGCCCAAATTACGTCTGAAAACACTGCGTGTGAACATCAGGCGGGTCTCATCCACTTGTTGTGGTGTTGTCCCAAGCTATATAGATACTGGAATGGAGTAGCACCATCTATTTCAAAATTAATTCGGAATGAGGTTCCAATGGAACCGACACTATTTATTTTTGGCACCTCTGCTCTTTTGAAAGATTATGGTTGTAGCAAATTAATTAGAAAGATTTTGTTTCTGGCAAGATTGGTTATAATTTATAAATGGATTTCAAAATATTTCCCACGGAAAGTAAAATGGCACCATAAGGTAAATAGAGTGATTCCCTTAGAAAGATCATATTACTTGACGCTAAGTAAAGAGGAAGGGGAATATTTTTTTTTTATAAGATCTGGAACAGATAGATAGTGGAACTATCCCCCGAACAGAAAAATACCTTAGAGGTGGATTAAAACGTGTTAGTACAGGGGTCTCAAGCACGCGGGCCGCATCCGGCCCCTGAGGCTTTCATCTGTGGCCCGCAGGACACAGAGCCGCCAGTGCAGGCTCTGCTCCGGGACTCTGTGGAATTCCCTGACATCGCTGTCCTCATATGGACAGCGATGTCTGGGGCTTCCCCAGAGCCAGAGTCCCATGCAGAGTGCTAGTATAGGCTCTGCTCCGGGACTCTGAGGAATTCCCTGGCATCGCTGTCCATATATGGACAGTGTTGTCAGGGTCTTCCCCAGAGCGGAGTCCCGGGCAGAGCACTAGTATAGGCTCTGCTCCGGGACTCTGTGGAATTCCCTGGCATCGCTGTCCATATATGGACAGTGTTGTCAGGGTCTTCCCCAGAGTGGAGTCCCGGGCAAAGAGCTAGTATAGGCTCTGCTCCGGGATTCTGTGAAATCTTCCGACATCGCTGTCCACATATGGACAGCGATGTCTGGGGCTTCCCCAGAGCTGGAGTCCTGGGCAGAGCGCTAGTATAGGCTCTGCTCCGGGAATCTGGGGAAGCCTCTGACATCGCTGTCCATACATCGACGGTGATGTCAGGGGCTTCCCCAGAGCAGGAGTCCCAGTGATGTCAGGAGCACAGATGGAGTCCCAGGAAGAGCCTATTAGTCCTCTGCCCGGGACTCCAGCTCTGGGGTTGCCCCTGACATCCATGTCCATATAGGGACAGTGATGTCAGGGTCTTCCCCAGAGTGGAGTCCCGGGCAGAGAGCTAGTATAGGCTCTGCTCCGGGACTCTGTGAAATCTTCCGACATCGCTGTCCACATATGGACAGCGATGTCTGGGGCTTCCCCAGAGCTGGAGTCCTGGGCAGAGCGCTAGTATAGGCTCTGCTCCGGGAATCTGGGGAAGCCTCTGACATCGCTGTCCATACATCGACGGTGATGTCAGGGGCTTCCCCAGAGCAGGAGTCCCAGTGATGTCAGGAGCACAGATGGAGTCCCAGGAAGAGCCTATTAGTGCTCTGCCCGGGACTCCAGCTCTGGGGTTGCCCCTGACATCCATGTCCATATAGGGACAGTGATGTCAGGGTCTTCCCCAGAGTGGAGTCCCGGGCAGAGAGCTAGTATAGGCTCTGCTCCGGGACTCTGTGAAATCTTCCGACATCGCTGTCCACATATGGACAGCGATGTCTGGGGCTTCCCCAGAGCTGGAGTCCTGGGCAGAGCGCTAGTATAGGCTCTGCTCCGGGAATCTGGGGAAGCCTCTGACATCGCTGTCCATACATCGACGGTGATGTCAGGGGCTTCCCCAGAGCAGGAGTCCCAGTGATGTCAGGAGCACAGATGGAGTCCCAGGAAGAGCCTATTAGTGCTCTGCCCGGGACTCCAGCTCTGGGGTTGCCCCTGACATCCATGTCCATATATGGACAGTGATGTCAGGAGCAGAGCTGGAATCCCAGGCAGAGTGCTAGAAGCGGCTCTGCTCCGGGACTCCATCTCTGGGCAAGCCCCTGACATCATTGTCCATATATGGACACTGATGTCAGTGGCTTCCCCAGAGTTCCGGCGCAGAGCCTATACTAGAGTTCTGCTCCGGGACACCGGCTCTGGGGTTGCCCCTGATATCACATTCCAGTCCAGGAGGATCCCCTGACATCACTGTGTATGGACAGTGACGTCAGGAGCTCCAACAGCAGAGGAATCCCCAGCCAAAGTGTTGGCAACACTCTGGCTGGGGATTCCACTCCTAGAGGGAGCCCCAATGGAGCTATCTACTTGGGGTGTGTGTGGCATTATCTGCAGAGGGCACTGTGGCAGCATCTGCGAAGGGCAGTGTGGCAGCATCTACAGAGGGCACTGTGACAGCATCTACAGAGGGCAGTGTGGCAGCATCTACAGAGGGCACTGTGGCAGCATATGCAGAGGGCACTGTGACAGTATCTACAGAGGGCACTGTGGCAGTATCCACAGAGGGCACTGTGGCAGTATCTACAGAGGGCACTGTGGCAGTATGTACAGAGGGCACTGTGGCAGTACCTACAGGGGGCACTGTGGCATTATCTACAGAGGGCACTATGGCAGTATCTACAGAGGGCACTGTGGCATTATCTACAGAGGGTACTGTGGCAGTATCTACAGAGGGCACTGTGGCTTTATCTACAGAGGGCACTGTGGCATTATCTAGAGAGGGCACTCTGGCATTATCTACAGTGGGCACTGTGGCATTATCTACAGAGGGCACTGTGGCACTATCTAAAAATGGGCTCCCCAATCTTGACATGTGTGTCTGCCAAACTCTGCCAATTGAGCCGCCGGACTGCATTTAGCGACACAAACTGGAAAACTGGATTATTGAAATAAGCACGTGGAGATTTCTCTCAAATGTTAAACCTAGCGCTATTATTATAGTAATGTAGTATTATTATTATTAGGGTATGTTCACACGTAGTCAACCAAAACGTCTGAAAATCCAGAGCTGTTTTCAAGGGAAAACAGACCCTGCTTTTCAGACGTTTTTTACCAACTCGCATTTTTACCAACTCATTTTTTTACCAACTCGTTTTTGGAGCTGTTTTCATTGGAGTCTATGAGAAAACAGCTCCAAAAACGTCTGAAAGAAGTGTCCTGCACTTCTTTTGACGAGGCTGTATTTTTACGAGTCGTCGTTTGACAGCTGTCAAACGACGATGCGTAAATGACAGGTCGTCTGCACAGTACGTCGGCAAACCCATTCAAATGAATGGGCAGATGTTTGCCGACGTATTGGAGCCCTATTTTCAGACGTAAAACGAGGCATAATACGCCTCGTATACGTCTGAAATTTGGCCGTGTGAACATACCCTTATAGTAATATAGTGTTATAGTAGTTCAAATAATTAATTGACTAACAATAATTTTGTATTGTATCACATTTGAAAGTAATGCGGCCCGTCAACTTCCCATTTTTTCTATATGTGGCCCACTTACCTGGCCGAGTATGAGACCCCAGTGTTAGTAGCTGTTTGAGTAATGTTTTGTTTTTCTTTTTTCTCTGTTACATTTTATTTATTTATTTTCTCTCTCTCTCCCCTCCAGATGCAATATTTTCCAAGGTTTTAGTGGGTGATTGTTGATTTTTTTGTATTATCTATTTGAACCCCTTTTGGGATAGTGTCTGTGCTACATAATAATTTGTTTAATATAAGGTTATCTTGGAACATTTTCTTTGTTTTTTTTGTTATGTAGTATGGAATATTTTGATGTAATTCAAAAGTAATTAAAAATTATATTTTAGACTTAATATCAATATTTAAATGGCACTGCCATCAGGTGGTCATTTATAGCATTGCAAGTTTGCATTCTTGGTGCATTTTTGCAGTAATGACTCATAAAAGGCAGGTTGCATATAAAATGACTGTATTAACTAAGGATTGCCTTTAGAAGTGCATTTAAGGGCATGTTATAAATCTCAGGAAAGGAGGTATTAGAGATGTAACTAGTTACAAAAACTGGATATTAAAAAAATATATTATATGATTACAATTATTCCATCTGCGAAAGGGAGTCACTCTCTATGGCTGAGACACTGTGTTGGGAACACTCTCTGGCTAGGGCGCTGTGTTTATGGGCACTGTACATAGAGACACTCTCAAGCTCTGGTACTGTGTATGGGGGCACTCTGACTGGAACACTGTGTATGGGGGCACACCCCATTGCTGGAACTATATGTAAAAGCGCATTCTCTGGCAGAGGGACTGTCTAAGGGGGCACTCTCTGTACATAGTGCCACTTTCTGGCTGGAGTACTGTGTATTAGGACATTCTCTGGTAGAACACTGTGTATGAGAGTTTTCTATAGGGAGCACTGTGTGTAGAGGCTTCATGGCTAGGGCACTGTACATGGGGGGCTTACTCTGGTTGGGGCACAGTAAATAAGGGCACTCTCTGGCTTGGGCACTGTGTACGTAGGTACACGCTATGGCTGGGGCACTGAACATGGAGGCTTATTCTGGTTGGAGCATTCTAAATATGAGCACTCTCTGGCTTACCCTGGTTGGAGTACTGTATATGGGGGCACTCTCTGGCTGGAGCACAGTGTATGTAGGCACACTCCATGGCTGGGGTACGGTACATGGAGTCTTAATCTGGTTGGGGAAATGTATATGGGGCACCCTCTAGCTAGAGTTTTACATATGGGGTACCCTGGCTGGGATGCAGTACAAACGGCTATACAGTGGCGGAACTACCGATATAGCAGCCATAGCGGCTGCTACGGGCCCCAATTGCATTTATGTGCCAGGCCGGGTGCCATGGGCCCCCTCATGCCCGATGGCGTCACTAGCAGCGGGCGTCCGGGGCCCTAGGCGACTGGCACATTTAGTTGTATCTGCATACTTAGGACGCAGATACAATTAAATACAATGGCAGAGCAAGGAGCTAGACTACAGGCCACGTTAGGCCTGCAGTCTATAAGTCGCTGGGACAGGATCGATTCATAGGCCGGCGCGATTATGTCACAGGAGCACACCAACCTATGCAACGGTCCCGTCTTGGTGTCTCATAGATCTGTTCCTCGCAGGCACGGGGCTAGGTGAGTACACATTTTTTTTATTTGTTTGGGGGTGTGTGGCACTATCTACAAGGGGGTTGTATGGAATTTACTACAAGGGGGCTGTGTGGCACTATCTACAAGGGATGCTGTGGGGCACTATCTACAAGGTGGTGTGTGTGTGTGTGGCACTATCTAAAAGGGAGTGTGTGGCAGTATCTACAAGGGGGCGGCACTATCTACAGAGGGTGTAGCACTATCTACAAGAGGGGCTGTGTGTGGCACTATCTGCAAGGGGGTTTGTGAGGCACTTTCTACAGGGGGCTCTGTGTGGCTCTATCTACAGGGGGCTCTGTGTGGCACTATCTACAGGGGATGTGTGCGGCACTATCTACATGGGAATGTGTGGCTCTATCTACAAGGGGAGTGTGTGGCACTATCTACAGGAGAGATATGGCACTATCTACAGGAGGACTGTGTGTTGCACTATCTACAGGGGGCTGTGGGATCATTAGTAATGAAATCTCCTAAAATAGGCAGGGTAGATGATCTACAACTTGGCAGCCTAGCTGTATTTTTAAATTGCACACAGAACAAATAAATGTTCATTGTCGGGAGGGCAGGAGTTGTGGGAGTAAGGGGACGTTGGTTGTGGGGGAGGGGGGGCGGTCAAAAGTTTGCTATGGAGCCCAGATTTTCGTAGATATGCCCCTGCAGCTATAGACCAGTGATACAGTTAGCACTGAAAATATATGAGTATGTATTAGTTTGGAACTCTTACATAAACTGTGCCAAAGACACTAAAGCAAAAATGAGTTGGAATCTAATTGGTGCTGGTTCTCTAAAATGTCACCCGTAACATGCTTAACAACAATGGTGCAGCTGGAGTTAATGTTCTATATTGCTGGGATGAGAAGTGGAATCAATTTATTAGATTTAAATGAACTTCATTTATTATTAATGAATGAATATGACAAACCAGCCAGTTGTTATTACAGACCCTTCTCCATGATCCGCTCCAGGCCCTGATTTGACTCTTCATCTGACAGCGGTCTAGATTTGTCTGTGATAATTGAAGCTCGCTCAGAACTGATGATAATATGTATTTTGACAGTATCCAGACTCTATACCACTACCATCTCAGCATTACAAAGTGTTTGAGGCACATAACTTCTGCCTTATCTGGAGGGGAGAGAAGATTTTGAAGCAGATGTACAGCTTGCACAATATAGACAGTGATGTGACAGATCTGAGCCTGGGCTTCAAAGACCAAGTGAGGATGGAACCATCTCAGTAAATATTATGGCTGTGACTGCTCTCAGTCTCAATATATATATAGCAATAACATACATACTCAAGAAAAGTGATGATGTTACATCTTTTAAAGAAATCTCTAAATGCACATTTATAAGTAGAGCATTTTTTCTTTGTTATAGTTTTCTTTATTTAAAGAAAAGTAAAGCCTTAAAGGGGTTGCTCATGAAGTCAACCCCATTCCAAATAGAAGCCGACGTGCCGATCAACTTATCACTGTAAGTCCGGCTTCTCTCCCCCCGACAATCAGCTGTTATTGCTAGGGGAATGACCGACTGAATGGTTGTCCAAGTAACGCGAGGATGCATCGGGAGCCCCCAGTCTATGATGTCCAAATAAGAATAAGGATCCAAGTCTCCTCTAATGGAGACACTAGGACTTCTACATAAGACCCTACAAGGACCATAGCTGCATGGAAGATTGTTTGCTTATATAAATATATCTATGCACATGAGATATGTACACAGGAATCCATCTACATACAATGAGAACATATACCCCACATAACATACTGTATAGCCCATATGAACGAGCATATATAAAGAACCAGCTGTAGACAGTAAGACAGTAGCATGGGTGTGTTCACCTACCATGTGACATTATAATAATTATATCTTCCTATGATAAGCTACCTCTGTACACCCAATAGTTACGCCCCTGCTCCAATGTTTTGCCATAAAGATGAGTGATTGTGAGGTTGTAGCGTGTCCTAGATAATATTGCCAAAAGAAGTCCTGTTCTCTAAACATGAAATTATTTTATACTATCACATACAGACTATATAGAATGCTGTCTATTGTTCCCTTTTAGAATCCATTTTAGTGTTCAATAGGGTTACTGATAGGACGTTTATCAACTTTCGACTTTAGTTTTACTGCTGCTATAACACCATCATCATATGTACAAATCGACTCTTGGGTGGTGTCTGGGAGTACAGGAATGGGGAGAAGTGAGTATTTACAAAAACACATAGATATCGCCAAAGAAAAAAAGATTAGCCCTTGTTTCCCAGATACCAATTGAATGCTTACTAGTATTGTGGCGTATAACTTTATTATGAATAACTATAAGCATACAAATCAAGATTAAAAGCGCAATGTGAACTGAAAAGTCTCCATACAATGATACTAATAATACTCTGTAGTCAGTAGCGTCTAAGTGCAGACTCAAACCACTCTCTCTGATGGCCGCATTACCTCTATGAAACAACTAAGATTCGCGGCTGCAGTCTGCTTGAAAAGGGACTTGGAATTGTCAGAACACATTGAATTTTAACCCCTTAATGACGAGCCTATTTTGGACCTTAATGACCAAGCTATTTTTTACGTTTTTCAATCGTCGCATTCCAAGAGCTATAACCTTTTTATTTTTGCGTCGACATAGCTGTATAAGGTCTTGTTTTTTGCGGGACAAGTTGTATTTTTTAATAGCACCATTTTTAGGTACATATAATTTATTGATTAAGTTTTATTAACTTTTTTTTGGGGGGGAATAGAAAAAAATCAGAAATTTCGCCACTCTTTTTTGCGTCCTAAATCTACGCCGTTTACCGTGTGGTATAAATAACACAATAACTTTATTCAGCGGGTTGTTACGATTGCAACAATACCAAATTTGTATAGATTTTGTATGTTTTACTACTTTTACACAGTAAAAACGCTTTTTTTTCAAAATTATTTGTTTTTGTGTCTCCATATTTGAAGAGCCGTAACGTTTTTATTTTTTCGCCGATGCGGTTGTATGAGGGCTTTTTTTTTGCGGGATGACTTGTAGTTTTTATTGGTACCATTTTCGAGTAGATGCGTCTTTTTGATAGCTTTTTACCACATTTTTTTAAAGTCAGTATTCACAGAAAACAGCAATTTTTCCATAGTTTTTTATTAATTTTTTTACGGCGTTCACCGTACGGTTTAAATAATGTAATAGATTTATAGTCGGGGTCGTTACGGACATGGTGATACCAAATATGTGTAACTTTTTAACTTTATTTTGTTTTCTTAATAGTAAAGCATTTTGTAAGGGGAAAAGCTGGTTTTTTCTTTTTTTTTCACATTTTTTTTTAAATTAACTTTATTAAACTTTTTTTTCACTTTTTTACTAGTCCGATTAGGGGACTATAATATGCGATTCTGCGATCGCATTTATAATACACTGCAATACTTTTGTATTGCAGTGTATTACTGCCTGTCCGTTTAACACGGACAGGCATCTGCTAGGTCATGCCTGCGGCATGATCTAGCAGGCATTCACTCCAGGCAGACCTGGGGGCCTTTATTAGATCCCCGGCTGCCATTAGAGACACAGACACTCGGCGATCGTATCGCCGGGTGTCGGTGGGAGAGAGAGGGAGCTCCCTCTCTCCAAAACCACTCAGATGCGGTGCTCGCTATTGAGCACCGCATCTGAGGGGTTAAACGTGTGAGATCGATACTAATATCGATCTCACACGGCAGAGCAGGGACGCTCCCAGCCCTCAGCTACCTCTGGCAGCTGAGAGCAGGGAGATTTGACAGCTCCCTGCTCTGTAAACTTATTCCGATGCCGCGACGTAAAAAGTCTATGACATCGGAATAAGGCCCGTTAGTGACCGACGTAGAAACACGATGGGCTGGTCACTAACGGGTTAAAAAAGAAAAAGCCCCCCCCCCCCGACATGTTTCCCCACCGAATTGGCGTCGTCAGGAGAAAATGGGGCTAATGGCGGCGAACGCGGCTGAATCTCCTATTTATGACTTCACTTCTGACGTCATCTAAACTGATGCTACCAATCACGGTGATCCTCATAAGAACGGCCCCTAAACGGAAAAATAAGCTCCAATCCAGTACAGGCAGTGTCCAACCAATGAGGGACTCGCTATCTCTCTTTTGGTGAAAATTGTTAAGAGCAATATGCTCCAATCCTGCAGCGCTACTGCCTGGCCAATCGGGGACTCGCTTTCGCACCTGCGCAGTGGAAAAAGATTACGCCGGATTTCTACATTTTCGGCATAAAAGGGCAGAAAGAGCAATGTCCACATGGATAGGAACTGAAAATAGGTGGAGGGAGCCATGTATCACGTGATATAGATGGTTTTGAATAATGGCTATGAACCAAAAATTCTCTCAAATGTTTACCCCTATGATAAGTAAGACTTGGGGTACTATTTAGCACCTCATGTAGATCAGGATCGGCCAAATTAATGGGCCAATGTTTTTCTAAGATGGCTTTCACTCTCTGGGAGCAGACATCATAAGTTCCACATCTTATGTTAGTACGCATTTCTCCCAAATTTTCTGTTCAATTAATAAGAAGATCCATTCGGTCTGTCGACCTAGCCCTGGCATAAGCTCTATGTAAGCTTTTTTTTAGGGTAACCTCGTGCTCTAAATTTACGATACAAAGTGTCACATTCTTGTTGGAAAACAAGATCGTTGGAGCAGTTTCTTTTAGCTCGTAGAAACTGGCCTATGGGAATTCCCTTTTTCAGACTTGGTGAATGATAACTATTCCAATGTAAAAAACTATTAGTAGCAGTAGGTTTATGAAAGATATCAGTATGTACACTGGCACCAGGATCCAAAGAGATTCTCAGGTCAAGAAAATTAATCTCAGTTTTGTGAATTTCGTAAGTGATGGTGTTATTGTTAAGAATCGTGGGAAAATCAGAAAATATTGTCTTTTCACCATCCCATAAAATTAAAATATCATCAATATAACGACCCGAAAACAAAATGTAAGAAGTGTAAAACAAAAGATCTTCAGAAAAAACTTGAAAATATTCCCACCACTCCAAAAATAATTTACCATAAGTGGGGGCACAAACTGTGGCTATCGTAGTGCCTTTAATTGATGGTAAATTTTACCATCAAACGTAAAATAGTTATGTGTTAAAAGAAATTCAAGGAGTGTAAGAACAAATTTGTTATGTGACTAAAACTGAATACCCCTGGTGCTGAGAAAATGTTTGACTACTGCAAGGCCAAAATTGTGTTGTATATTGGTGTACAATGATTCTACATCAATACTTGCACTAAGAGTGGTCTCTGTTACATGAATTTCGTGGATCCTGGTGACAGTGTCTTTAGTATCCCGCAAAAAGGATAGAAGGGAGGTGACGAAGGACGATAGAATTTCATCAACATAAGTGCTGATCCATGCTAACCATTTTTACAAAAGTATCTATATATGAATAATGTGAAAAAGGAGGTGTATTTTTAGATTTGAGTATTTACAGCCCCCAGGAGATTCGCCTTCTCTTCCAGTAGTCTGGGAGATCCCCCCTTCTTTCGGGACTCTCGCGGGTGTTTTGGGAGAGTTGGCAAGCCTGAGAGTAGAGCTGTCATTAACTAACCCACCCTATAATGATAAGGAGATGATTCTCCTCCTTCTGTGCCTATGTATACAGCAGTGCTGACAAGTCCGCTACAGAGAACAGGAAATATCAGCTTTTTGTGTCTCCTCTATTGGCCAGTGTGAAAAATATAATATTTTAAGATTTATTTTTTTTATGTGGATAATCCCATAAAAAAAAAAAAACATATGTGTGTTTGTGTGAATGTAATCTGATTTAAATAATATGTCATTTTCTGACGATACATTCCCTTTAAGATTGCTCAGCTTTGTTCACATTTGCATTCTGTGTGGCATTCTAGACAAGTCAGTGCTCCAAACTACTTGACTAAATGAGCTATAATTGCTCGTCATGCTATTTATCCACTCCAGGTTGTCATTGACATTAGCTTGTGTATATAATTACAGGGCAAAGTTGTTTTTTATCTTTTTGGCTGTGTTGGCCTTTACATTATTAAATTTGAAGTCCAATCAAAATACATATATTGCCTTGATGATTTATCATTATGGTGGTTTAGCGTTTGATCATTCTCAATAAATACATTTAAAAAATAATCTACTAGGCTTCCGTCTGAATTATTCTAAAGAAAAGGGTGCTTCACCACTTAAGGCTGTCTTCCCACGTTGCGGTTATGTGCCGCACTGTGAAAACCGCACACGTTTTACCGCAAGTTGTTGGCCGCGCATTTTTTTTCCATGCACACAATTGCAATGTGTCTTTTCCTATTTGTAAAATATGTGTCCTATTACCATGGTAACAGGCAAAGCAGCTTCTTTAGGGCCCAGGAACCAATAGGGCAAACCTCCACTCACAGGTAAGTGTGCAGTTAGTGATAGCTGTGGAAAGGAGGAGAAAACACAAGGGAAACCTTCATGAAGGTGGCAGGATTGAGCAATTAATATTTCTTCACCCCTACCCACAAACTATAGTATACATCATAAAGTGACATGTAATTCCCGATCATCAACAGAAGGGCATCGATCGGCAGGGGCATTTTTTAAGGGGAGCTATGGGAGTAATCATCCCACTAAACAACAGCTATAATTTATAAAAAAAAAATGTATCAATTGGGTTAATCCAATCAATGATGGCCGTTCCCGTTCCCGACTCCTCTTTAGCACCGGGCGGTGCCGTACTGGGTCTTGATTGTGGGCTCTGAAACTTATTTCGTGTTCTAATCTGGGATTTGAAATTTATTTAGGGGTTCGGTCTGGAGTAATGTGGGGGGAGGTCTGATCTGGGGTCTGAATTAATTTAAGGGTCTGAAGTAATTTAGGGGTCTGGTTGGGGACTGAAGTAATGTTGGGGCCTGGGTTCCAAAGTTATTTAGGGGTTGTGGTTGTTTTCTGAAGTAATTTAGGGGTTTGGTCTGGGGTCCAAAGTAATGTAGGGGTCTGGTCTGGGGTCTGAAGTAATGTAGGTGTTACGTCCATGGCCGGGGATTGCCGTTCTAACTCACCCCCTGACGATCCCGGCCATGGACACCTCTCTGCTCGGCGTCCTCCTCGCTCTGGCAGGCGCCGGCACTGTCTTCCGGGTCCTCGCGCCGTTCCCCGCAGGGCGCGCGCCCACGCGTGCACAGCCTTAAAGGGCCAGTACGCGTTCAGCTGCCAGTAATCAGTTATCAGCCCAAATGGCTGCTGGACTATAAAAAGGGGCTCTGCCCACTGGTTCCTTGCCTGAGCGTTGTTGTATACCCTAGTCTGTCTTGCTAAAGGTCTCCCAGTGTTTTCCAGTTCCCAGTGTTGCCCGTTCCTGCTGTCTGTACCCTGTATCCCGTACTATCGTTACCTGCTGTAAAAGCCAAGTCGTGTCTTCCGCCGCATCCGCGGTGTCACCTGCTGTGAAAGCCAAGTCGTGCCGTCCCGCTGAATCCGCGGCGTCACCTGCTGTGAAAGCCAAGTTGTGCCTTCCCGCTGCATCCGCGGCATCACCTGCTGTGAAAGCCAAGTCGTGTCTTACGCTGCATCCGCGGCATCACCTGCTGTGAAAGCCAAGTCGTGTCTTCCGATGCATCCGCGGCGTCACCTGCTGTGAAAGCCAAGTCGTGATCCTGCCACTGTCTACAATTGCCTCAGGTACCCGTTTTGAACTATAGACATTGTTTTGTACCTAGTTGGCCAGCTGCTACCCCGCTACGCGGTACGGCGCAGTGGGTCCACACCCCGCGTCGTGACAGTACGCTCAGGCCATGGACCCCGCTGGCCAAGACAAGAGCCTGTCATCCTCCCAAGCCATGCAGGCAGACCTGCAGGATCTGCAAGCGCGACAGGATCAACTCATTGTCGCAGTAGACTCCATGGCGCAGCATCTTGGTGCACTAGTTTCTTCCGTCATCGCCCCTAGTGAAACTCCTCTGATCGACCCTCCAGCTACACCTCCTGGCAGCTCCAGTTCGGACTCTCGGTTCTCGCTGCCATTGCCACCACGGTTTCATGGAGATGCAAGTTCGTGCAGGGGGTTCCTAAACCAATGCCAAATCCACTTCACTCTTCACGCCCAAGCATTTCCTTCGGACGGAGCCAGGATCGCCTTTATTGTATCCCTACTCGCCAGCAAGACCCTGGCGTGGGCGAATCCAATCTGGGAACGACAGGGACCCGTGACCAGAGACTTCCTGGGGTTTGTGCGGTTGTTCCGTTCCGTATTTGAGGAGCCTGGACGAGCCTCATCGGCTGCCACTGCTATTTTTAACCTGCGTCAGGAGGACGCCTCCATGGGCGAATACACCATCCAGTTCCGGACTCTGGCAGGAGAATTGTCTTGGAACAATGAGGCCTTGGTAGCATCCTTCTGGCATGGCCTATCGCCTGAGATCAAAGACGAACTGGCTGCTCGAGATCTCCCCGCTGCCCTGGATGATCTGATTCAGCTGGCTAGCCGCTTGGACATAAGGCTCAGAGAGAGATCCCAAGAGATTCTTCAGGAGAGACAGCTTCCTAGACTGGCGCCCAACTTCCAGCAACCCCTCTTGCCCTGTTCTTCTGCTGCGCCCGAGGTCCCGATGCAGGTGGATCGGCTTAAACTGTCTGATCAGGAGAAACAGCGCAGGCGCACCTCTGGACTCTGTCTGTGTTGCGGCCTCGCTGGCCATGTCGTGCGTCTGTGTCCCCAGAGGCCTAAGAGACCCCAATGTCTGGGATTTGTTGGAGAGACAACCCTGGGCGCTACTGCACTTGATAAAGAATTCTCGTCCAAGCTGTTCATTCCTGTGACCATTGTCGCTGGCGAGAGACCTCATCCAGTCTCTGCCTACCTGGACTCTGGCTCCGCAGCCAATTTCATCTGTCAAGACCTTGTGGATCTCCTTCAGTTGCCCACTGTTTTGCTGAAGAGACCATTGATCGTTACCTCGGTAGATGGACTGCCTTTGCCTGACCCAGTATTGTCTGTGACCAAGCCGTTGAGACTCCAGGTGGGAGCTCTTCATTCCGAGCTGATCTCTCTGTATGTCCTGTCCAAGGCCGTCAACCCCGTGCTGCTGGGCTTGCCTTGGCTCCGTCTTCACGCCCCAGTCCTGAATTGGAACTCTGGAGAGGTTCTTCAGTGGGGCCCCATGTGTCTAGACCGCTGTCTGGGCCATGTCCGTCCATCCCAGCCTTCTTCGCCTCAGTCATTGTCTGGGCTACCTCCTTGTTACTCTCAGTTCGCTGATGTCTTTGACAAAAAGGAGGCAGAGATATTGCCCCCACATCGAGAATACGACTGTCCTATCGACTTGGTTCCTGACTCTTCTCCTCCTCGCGGTAGAGTATACCCTCTTTCCTTGCCAGAGACCCAGTCTATGTCGGCCTACATTAAAGAGAATCTAGAGAGGGGCTTCATACGAAAGTCTTCATCCCCGGCCGGAGCCGGGTTTTTCTTTGTCAAAAAGAAGGATGGATCCCTTCGACCCTGCATTGACTACCGGGGTCTCAATCAGATCACGGTGAAGAACAGGTACCCCTTGCCGTTGATTTCTGAGCTCTTTGATCGTATACGGGGGGAGAAATTTTTTTCCAAGCTTGACCCAGGCAGCCATAGCAACCATCGCCCCCACCCCCCGCGATTGCATTGTGGGGGGGGTGCGATAAGCTGTTAGGGGGGTCGCGCCCCTCTTTCTAACGATTTAAATGCTGTGGTCGCCATTGACCGCAGCATTTAACGAGTTAAATGAGCGAGATCGCGCTCGAGCGCAATGCCGCTCGTTACTCTGAAGTTATGGCTATAACAAACAGCCGACACCCGCATCGTATGGAGCGGATTCACTCTGTGAGCCCACTCTATACTTCCCCTACCCGACTTTAGCGTATGGATACGTCAAATGTCGGGGAGGGGTTAAAGAGTCTCCGTGCTTCTGTGTCCTCCTTGACCATATTGATGTTGGATTAGCTATCCCATTGACAGCGTGCTCACTGGAACTCACCTGCGTGCTGATTTTTCTTCTTTGAAATATCTATCTATCTATCTAATTTCAGGATCTGCTCTTAACTACAGTTACTCTCCCTGGGTGGAGCATCTTCCCTGCCTCTGACGCTGTCCAAACAGCACGAGGCAGCTTATGACAGTCTTGCCCAGCGAGACCACACTGGGCAAGACTTCTAATCAAACACATTAGTCATAAGCTGACTCGTGCTGATTAGGCAGCATCAGAGGCAGTGAAGATGGCTCCACCAAGGGAGATTTACTGTAGTTCACGCCCCATTGGCTAACTGTAGTGAATTAGCATATTGGGCATCTAAAGTACAGAGCACAATTATTCAGGAATGGGGGAGTAGCAGAACAAAAAGAAAAACAGAGCTGGAAACAGTCAGGAAGCACGGTAAGCAATGGCGGATCATCATTAGGGCGGTTCGGGCGGCTGCCCAGGGGCCCAAGGCTCCTGGGGGGCCCATGGCCAGCCGAACCGCACACGATCGCACGGGCCCCCTCATGCCCAGTGGCGTCGTCTAGCACCGTAGGGGGCCCCAGTGCTAGCGGCAGCCACATTCATTTGTATCCGAGTCCTCAGGACTTAGATACAAATGAATACTATATGCTGCAGGTCACATTCGTCTTGCAGCCTATGAGGCACTGGGAAGACTCCCTGCGCAGGCCGGCGTGATGAGATACTGCATCACGCCCCTCTGCGCATGCCTCTAGTCCGGAGGATTCACATGCGTCCAGCTGGAGGGGCCGCCATGGGGTAAGGTAGGTAAACTGTATATAATTTTTTAGGTGTGGACTATCGCTGTGTATATATTCAAGGAGCGGGGGGATTGCTCCCTTACACTGTATACAAGGGGGAGTGCTGGGTGGCCCTATATACAAGGGGGAGGGTAGCACTGTGTGGGCCTGTATACAAAGGGGGAGTGCTCTGTGACACTATATACAAGGGGGGGTGCTGTGTGACACTATGTACAAAGGGGGAGGGCTGTGTAGCACTATATACAAGGGTGGGCTGTGTAGCGCTATCCACAGCGGTATGTGTGTGGCGCTCTTTATAGAGGGGGCTTTTTGGCGCTATTTACAAGATCGGGAGGACTGTGTGGCGCTCTCTACAGGGGGGCTGTATGGCACTATCTATAGGGGGCTGTGTGTAATGCTATCTATGGGGGCTTGTAATATCTACAGGGGCTGTGTGTGGCACTATGTACTGGGGGTTGTGTGTATGTGGTGTTTTACAGTGTGTGGTATTATTATATTCAGGCGCGCAGTGTTTGGTGCTATTATGTTTAGGGGCACAGTATGTGGGACCATGATAACTTTATTTTAGTTTATAGGTGTGGAAATGTTGGAAAAGTGAGCAGCCGAAGATATCTGAGTGGCAAATTCTGCAGAAATGAGTTATGGCCGGGAGAAGTCGTCATGAGCTCTGGACCGGATGGAGAAGAAAAGAGGAAAAAAACTACTAGAATCTGAGACGTCGTCACCTGTGAGTCACTGGATTTATAGAGAATCTGTCACCTCTCCTGACATGTTTATTATAGGAAATACTTGTATTTCCCAAAAAGTCTTTCTACAGTCCAGGACTGATAGGCAATTCCCCTTGTCAGGAGGATGTATCCCAGCACAATGTGATACTGTCAGTATGTAGGGACATAGCCCTGTGACAAGGGGAATTGTAACACCCATTTGTTAATGCTTGCAGAAAAAGGTAGTCTTAAAAATGGTGTGGAAGGGGGCCCAAGTTTGGGTAACAGCCCAGGGCCCATGGTCTACTTAATCTGCCACTGGGGCTAAGGGTAATAGATGTAAAGTGGATCTTAGTGGGCTATGCAAAGGGAGACAAGATGGTGTATGAGTGGCAGCAGGGCTGGCTGGGACTTGTGATCCTGCAGATATCAGATTGATGTCACGGGTGGCGTGGCTGACCCCTGCATCTCTACCTCTGAACCCACACAGCTTTTGTCAAGGTGTAAGTCTGCAGTAAAGAGACACCAACTCGGTTGTAACTATACTATCTTTCAAGTATGTCTCCAATGTTTGTACCCCCCACCAAGCACGTATATGGTCTTTATAGACGTGTGTAAGCTTACGAAATGCAGGGTTCTTGCCTGTAATGGCAATTCACTATCAGAGAAAACCTCCTTTGCCTCATTCATCCATTTATCAGTATCAATGCTCCCCATTATGGAGCCTGCCATTCCCAAATATATCGACATTTTTTAGAGAGTTTATTAAAAAAAAGAGTTTAGAATTTTTGCGTTCAAATAACTAAAGTAGATAAATCCACCTAAAAAACAACACTTAGAAGACAATTTTAATGTTAAATACTTAAAATGGGCTAGACTAGCCAATATATTCCTAAAGATACCAGGATAAACAGGTAGGTAAGGACTAGATAAGGGTACCAATAATGAGAAATAATACACCTAAAGTTCAATTATTGTAAAATTCCACTAGATATCTAGCTTAAAATATAACACCTTTCCCTACCTGGACTAAATAGCAAAGTATGCATTCACACTAAATAAAGATCTGATACCTAGCAGAGTGTGCATTCACAATAGCGAAAAAGCAACACCTAGGACACAGTGTGCATTCACACTGAAATGAGCCACAGCACGTAGGGATAGTGTGCATTCACACTCATAGATAACAGCGCAGCACCTATTGTAATAGTGTGCATTCACACTCATAGACAATAGCGCAGCACCTATAATAATAGTGCGCATTCACACTTGACAGATATTGTACACCCTAAACAAGAGTGTACATTCACACTGAACGAATTTAAAGAGGCTCTGTCACCTCATTATAAGTGCCCTATCTCCTACATAAGGAGATGGGCGCTGTAATGTAAATGACAGTAATGCTTTTTATTTAAAAAAACGATCTTTTTTCACAACGTTAGGAGCGATTTTGGTTTATGCTAATGAGCTTTCTTAATGCCCAAGTGGGCGTACTTTTACTTTCGACCAAGTGGGCGTTGTACAGGGGATTGCATGACGCTGACCAATCGGCATCATGCACTCCTCTCCATTCATTTACACTGCACTAGCGATATAGTTATATCACTATGTGCAGCTGCATACACAAGCCCTAACATTACTACAGTGTCCTGATAATGAATACACATGACCATCCAGCCTGGACGCCATGTGTACTCAGAATCCTGACACTTCTGACTCTTTTTTGTGAGATTCCGGCAAGTGAAACCAAATCTCGTTTAGCTCCGTAATCTCGCGAGATTTGGTTTCACTTGCCGGAATCTCACAAAAAAGATTCAGAAGTGTCAGGATTCTGAGTACACATGACGTCCAGGCTGGATGGTCATGTGTATTCATTATCAGGACACTGTAGTAATGTTAGGGTTTGTGTATGTAGCTGCACATAGTGATATAACTATATCGCTAGTGCAGTGTAAATGAATGGAGAGGAGTGCATGATGCCGATTGGTCAGCGACATGCACTCCTCTGTACAACGCCCACTTAGTCGAAAGTAAAAATACGCCCACTTGGGCATTAAGAAAGCTCATTAGCATAAACCAAAATCGCTCCTAACGTTGTGAAAATAGATTGTTTTTTTAAATAAAAAGCATTACTGTCACCTACATTACAGCGCCCATCTCCTTATATAGGAGATAGGGCACTTATAATGTGGTGACAGAGCCTCTTTAAACACCTAACGCGTTTCTGTGTCCTTAGTTTGTATAGGACGTTTCTTCAGAGGTGTATAGCGAGACAGGGCAGATTAGCACAACAATTTCCCGTGCAATATTGTCAAACCGCCCTGTGTCTGCTAGAACTTTACTCTAACAGCATGGTTCTGGTATCTGACCGCAGCGCATGCGACGGAACGCCGGCTATTTAAGCCTTTAACCCTGCCCTTCCAGTAGCTGGACGATTACCTCAAACCACCAATCAGAGGGCGCCATGTCATCAGACGCTCCACCCTCTCAGGAGCTCGTCCAGATCTTTCCTCCCTGAGCATATTGAACGACGCCTAGCCTTCACGTTACCATGGGAACCTTCAAGCCGCTGCAAACTCAAATAGAGGCGTACTATATAAAGGGAAAACACTGTACACTGACATCGGTGAGAGGTCATATAGGAATAAAGCATTAAACATTAGACGGATACACAGAAGTCGCCACTATACATATGTCAGTAGCCATCGGCGAACATATTGAAATCCCTATCAATATGCCATAAGCCATAGGATAAAGTATTATAAACGGGACAAGACTGGTCCCACCATATAAACACACCTCCCTCATAAAAAAAAACATGTATAAGAGATGTTTTCAGTCAAGCCCCCAGGTTTCACAGTCTGTAGCAGAAATATCCATCGTGCTTCCCACTGGAGAATACGTTTATCCCAGTCACCACCTCTATAATGAGGACATACCCTTTCAATGCCTTGAAATCTTAAATGATCAGTATTACCCTGATGTTGCTTCCAAATGTGACGTGAGATTGGGGAATCAGCTCGTTTTTCAGTATCATTAATGTGGTCTCTAATTGGTCTGCGAAACTCACGAATGGTTTTACCCACATATTGGATACCACAGCTGCATGTCATCAAGTATATCACACCTTGGGTCTTACAATTGATGAAGTCATCATTTTTGTAAGAACAACCTGATGTAGTACTCAAATATGATTTATTTTTTTAGATTGATCTACGGGCCTTGCAGGCACCACAAATGTTTGTACCTATTGGGGGCTTTGACAAACATGTTGAATGAGTAACTGGTTTCATATGGCTCTGGACCAGTCTGTCCTTTAAGTTACGTCCTCTACGGTAGGTTATTGCTGGCCTATCACTCAAAAGTCTCACTAAATCGGGGTCAGCTTTTAAAATACCCCAAAATGTCTTAATGACCTCTCTCACTTGTGTGTTGTGAATCATAGGTCCCTATGATTCTAAGGTCAGTCCCCTCATTCTCTCTCATCCTTTGATTAAGAAGCTCATTCCTATCCACTGATAAGGCAAGTTGGTATGCATTTTTGAGAACCCAATCTGGGTATCCCCTTTGACCAAACCTTTTCAAGTCCGAGGCTGCATTCTGATAGTCAGACAGACTGGTACAATTTCTACGGGCTCGAAATATTGGCCTTTGGAATTACTTTCTTAAGGGGTTTTAGATGCCAGCTATCCCACCTTAATAAGGTATTAGTGGCTGTCAGTTTTCTATGAAATTGTGTATTGACTCTTCCTGATACTGACTTGCTTATTAGCAGATCTAAGAATGTAATCTTGTCTGCGTGTATTTCTGAAGTAAAAAATAAACCAAGGTCATTGACATTCAATATCTGTACAAACTCATTAAATTTATCTTATGAACCATTCCACAGTATTAAAATATTGTCAATGAACCTAAGCCAGAGGATCACACTTGAGGTCCAAAGCTCCATAGCCTCCCAAAAGACAATTTCTTTCTCCCAACAGCCCAGGTGGAGATTGGCAAATGTTGGGGCACATTGACTGCCTATTGCCACTCCCTTAAGCTGGTGGAAAAACTTCCTGTCAAACGTGAAGGAGTTCCGTCTCAACACAAATCAAAGTAACTTCATGACAAACTCATTATGGCTTGTATACTGAGTACCTCTAGATTTGAGTAAATATTTCACTGAATCACAACCCTTTTCATGCAGTATACTGCTATAAAGGGCCTCAACGACCAAACTACCCAAGAGTACATCATCATCAAGCTGTATACCCTCTAACTGTTTAAGGACATCCATTGTATCTCTGACAAAGGATAGAAGAGTCACCACAAATAGACGGAGGATACGATCAACATATAAGCTAGCATTTTGTGTGACACTCTCCTTTAAGTGGTACTAGGCCTTTATGAACCTTGGGTAAGCTATAGAATGTTGCCATAACAGGAAACTCTGGAAATAGAAAATTGAACACTCTTTGGTCAATAAGACCATCAGATCTTGCAGACATCAGCAACCGGTCAATGTTTGACCCTCCCTTCAACAAAAAATCCTCCAATAAACGATAATACACCTATTGATACATTCCTTAAAGCAGTTATTGACCAATTGACTCATCCACATTCTAGTGGCAAAGTGAATAGTATCATACCTGAAGAGGTTGAGATTCTGAGGCTTCTTGAGAAGGATGAATCCATTGTGATTAAGATATCCGATAAGGGTGGTAATGTGGTCGTCATGGATCGCCAGGCGTATTTACGTATGTGCCTCGCGATCCTTGACGATCGTAGTTGTTATAAAAATTTTGTCTAATAAGCCAGTTAAGTCCTACAAAGATTAATTAAACAGGTTGTTGATGTCTGCTAGATCTGATGGTCTTATTGACCAGAGAGAGCTCAATTTTCTATATCCAGAGTGTTACGTTGGGTACGTGGACCCACTGGGACGTACCGATTCGACGGTATGGCAGCTGGCCAACAAGACACAGGTCACAGTCTATAGTTCGTATAGTGTACCTGTGGTAGCTCAGACAGTAGCAAGACAGGCTCAACTGGGACTAGGCAGCAAGCAGGCTCCAGGCATAATGTAGCAAAACAGGCGTTGTATACAGCACAGCCCTTCTTATAGCCCAGGGTGCTCTGGGAGCAATCAGCTCAATCTCCCACATATGTGCGCTTTGGCTCCTTAAGTCTGGACTGAGCTTGCGAGCGCACCCTGGTGGTCACTGTGGAACAGGACGGCCGCATGTTCAGACATCTCTGGAGAGATGGGTGTCGACTGGATGGAAGGAGTTTGTGGTCAGCGACCACGGACATTACAGTATCCCCCCTCTTATGCCCCCTCCTCTTAGGACCAGAACGAGAGAGAAACCTCTTAATGAGGGTAGGAGCATTGAGATTCTCTTCTGGCTCCCAGGACCTCTCTTCTGGACCAAACCCCTTCCAATCTACTAAATAAAAGGTTCTTCCTCTTACTTTTTAGTGTCTAAGATCTCCTTAACCTCAAAAGTCTCAGGAGCCACTGCAGGAGTGAAAGTCTTGGAGTAGCAGTTCAAGATCACCGGCTTGAGCAGGGAGACATGGAAGGAGTATGGGATCTTGAGGGTAGGAGGCAGCCAAAGCTTGTAGGAAACAGGGTTGATTTGTTGCAAAATCTCGAAGGGTCCAAGGAACCTGGGAGCAAACTTCTACGATGGTACCCTCCGCCAGATATTCTTAGAGGGCAGTCAGACCTTAGTACCTGGAAGAAACTGGGGAGGCTCTCGTCTTCTTGTGTTTGCCTTTCTCATCATGCGGTCGACCGCCAGCAGAATAGAAGATCGAGTCTGCTGCCAGATCTGTAGAAAGTCCCTGAATGCAGAGTCAGCTGCAAGCACCTGGGACAGGGTGGAAACAGGAAGAGGTGTACGAGGGTGTTGGCCATAGACAATGAAGAATGGACTCTTAGTGGTGGACTCACTAGTATGGTTGTTGTAGGAGAACTCAGCCCAAGGAAGCAGCTGCACCCAGTCATCATGCTGCCTGGAGATAAAGTGACGTAGATAGTTCTCCATAATCTGGCTTATTCTCTCGACTTGACCCTTGGACTGGGGATGGTAGGCAGAGTAAAAGTCCAACTTCACACCGAGAAGTACGCAGAGGGCTCTCCAGAACTTAGAGGTGGACTGAACCCCCCCCCCCCCCCGATCCAGCACAATATGTAGAGGCAAGCAGTGCAGAAGGAAGATGTGTTGGATGAAGGGATTGGCCAGTCGGGAAGCAGACGGTAGGCCGGTCAGTGGAATGAAATGAGCCATTTTGGAGAATCGGTCAACAACCCCCCAGACTGTACTGCAACCAGCAGGGAGAGGCAGGTCCATGACAAAGTCCATAGCAATATGTTGCCAGGGGGCATTGGGCACAGACAATTACTGGAGCAGGCCCGCCGGTTTGGCGTGAGCAACCTTATTTGCTGTGCACACCGTGCAGGAGGAGACAAAGTCTGTGATGTCTTTGGGCAGCGTGGGCCACCAGAACTGACGAGCAATCAGGTCTCGGGTCTTACGGGCACCTGCGTGACCTGCCAATTTGGAACTGTGTCCCCAGAGGAGGATTTTTCTGTCCGCCAGATGCACAAAAGTCCTCCCCGGGGGAATGTCTCTAACTTTCAGAGGGTTAACAGGGATGATGCAGGATGGGTTAATGATACTCTATGGAGACTCCATAGTGTCCTCTGTCTCGAATGACCTGGACAAGGCATCAGCCTTTAGATTCTTGTCGGCCGGATGGTAGTGGAGCTCAAAGTGGAAAGAACAGCGACCACCTGGCCTGACGAGGATTCAGTCGTTGGGCCGTCTGGAGATAAGTGAGGTTCTTGCGGGTCCGTAAATATCAAGATGGGACGAACTGCGCCCTCTAATAAATGTCTCCACTCCTTCAGAGCCAAGTTGATGGCCAGTAACTCCCGATCCCCAATCGAGTAGTTGCGTTCTGCGGAAGAGAAGAGCTTAGAGTAATAGCCACATACCATTGGCTTGCCCTTGGAACTTCTCCAGAATTCCAGTCCAGGACTCGGGCATATAGTCGATGCCAAGGCAGACCCAGCAGCATGGGGTTGACGGCCTTGGGCAGGACAAAGAACGTGAGGAGATCGGAGTGGAGGGCTCCCACTTGAAGCCTCAGTGGCTTGGTCACAGTTATAATTGGGTCTGGTAGAGGTAGTCCATTTACAGATGCGACCATCAACAGCCTCTCCAGAGAGGTAGTGGGCAATTGGAGAAGATCCACCAGGTCTCTACGAATGAAATTAGCAGCGGATCCAGAGTCCAGATACGCAGAGACCCGATGCGTTTTCTCGCCGGACACTATGGTAACGGGAATGGACAATTTAGACGAAAGTCCTTCTTTACCCAAGGTTGTCTATCCCACCAACCCTAGGCTCTGGGGCTTTTGGTGAACACAGATGCACAAGATGGCCTCCGAGGCAGCAATATAGACAGAGTCCCGAGATGGGTCTGCGTTCTCTCTCCTGGGTAGATAGCTTAAACTGGTCCATCCTCACAGACTCCTTAGGAGGATCCAATAAAAGGAAAAAAAAAAAACGGGGAAATCCAAGGGCGCAGCCGTGTCCAGATAAAATTGTTTTTATTTGAACATATAACAACAACAAAAAAGATTGTGTTTCGAAGCCGTACCGGCCTCTTCGTCAGGTCAAAGTACAAGTGGTTATCCTACGAAAACACACAGTTTATATAATCCAGAGAACACAGATGACTACCGGGTTAAATGAGAGGTCAGATTAAAAGGCGGGTTCAAACAGATCGTTATAATCGGAATAAACCCATAAACCCATAAAAACTTGTACATATATATATATATATATATATATATATATATATATATACATTGATAATATATCCGCCAAGCTTACACAGAGTTCAAAAATAGTAAAAATATAATAAAAAATTAAAAAATTACATTAGAAAATATTATCAATGTATATATATATATATATATATATATATATATATATGTACACGTTTTTATGGGTTTATGGGTTTATTCCGATTATAACGATCTGTTTGAACCCGCCTTTTAATCTGACCTCTCATTTAACCCGGTAGTTATCTGTGTTCTCTGGATTATATAAACTGTGTGTTTTCGTAGGATAACCACTTGTACTTTGACCTGACGAAGAGGCCGGTACAGCTTCGAAACACAATCTTTTTTGTTGTTGTTATATGTACAAATAAAAACAATTTTATCTGGACACGGCTGCGCCCTTGGATTTCCCCGTTTTTTTTTTCCTTTTATTGGATTTATTCAGCGGATATTGTGCCTTCAAATCTCCGGATTGGGAACTGTGGCTGCAACCGACATTGACAGAGTCACCTCTGAATGCACGTGTGGGATGTTGTGCTCCTAGCATAACATCACCAGGTCAGTACCTTTGACCCTATTTCTTTTTTCGTTGTACATACAAATTCAGGCACGATGTGCGCTTTGTTTTTATTTTTATCTCTGTAGCGTGATATATCCTTAGGAGGATCGGCATCTGAGGACAGCAGGGGTTGCTGCAAAGTAGGGACAGGACTAGGGAGTCCTTTCTCCCAACGAGCTTCTTGGAGCCGTTCTCAGATCCTTATATGAATCCGGGTGGCCAGAAGGATGAGGTCATCCAGGGTAGAAGGTAGATCTCGGGCGGCAAGATCGTCCTTAATCTTAGGAGACAGACCCTGTCAGAATGTAGCCACCGGGGCCTCATTGTTCCACAACAGTTCTCCCGCCAGGGTGCGGAAGTGGATGGCGTACTCGTCCATTGAGGTGTCTCCCTGGCGTAGGTTCAGCAAGGAGGCGGCTGCAGACGAGACTCATCCAGGCTCCTCAAACACCATGCGAAATGACCTGAGGAACCCCTGGAAGTCACGGGTCTCTGGTCCTTGTCTCTCCTAGATAGGATTCGCCCATGTAAGGGCCCTGCTAGTGAGGAGAGAGACGATGAAAGCGACCCTTGCGCCATCAGACGAAAATGCACTTGCATACAGGCTAAAGTGGATCTGGCACTGGTTCAAAAATCCAAGGCAGGTCCTTGCGTCTCCATCGTAGCGGTCAGGAAGTGGCAAAGAAAATCGGGGATCAGTACTGCCAGGAGGTGTAGTCAGAGGACCAGTACTGCCAGGAGGTATAGTAGGAGGATCGGCAGCTTGCACCTCCAGCCGACGTGCAATAATGTTCAAGGTCTGGAGGAGTTGGTCCTGTTGAGACCGGAGGTCTGCATATCCGCCCGCAACTCTTGTGACGTCATCATGGTCTTGGATTGACCAGTGGGGTCCATGGCCTGAACGTACTGACACCTTGGGTACGTGGACCCACTGGGCCGTACCACCGGGACGGTATGGCAACTGGCCAACAGGACACAGGTCAGAGTCTATAGTTCGTATAGTGTACCTGTGGTAGCTCAGACAGTAGCAAGACAGACTCGGCTCGGACTAGGCAGCAGGCAGACTCCAGGCGTGGTGTAGCAAAACAGGCGTTGTATACAGCACAGCACGACTTCAGCTCCACACGGTACTTGACCAGGATAGCACGGGATACAGGTTACAGGTAGCAGGAACGGGAAACACTGGGAACTGGGAAACACTAGGAGACCATTTACTTAGACAGCATAGGGTACGACAAAAATGCTCAGGCATTGCAGGCAGGGGCACAGCCCTTCTTATAGCCGAGGGTGCTCTGGGAGAAATTCGCTCAATCTCCCACCTGTACGCTTTGGCTCCTTTTAAGGGAAGGTGTCATGAATTATTTTATTTTTTTATAATATTGCTTTTAATGTAATATTTTCAAAAATGTTATTAAATTGTGTTCTCATGTTTGATTTTTTTATGTTTTCTGACTTTTACTTCTCTATGGGGGCTGCCATTTTTTTTAAATCTCTGTATGTGTCGATCAACGACACATACAGAGATGGAATACGGCACATACAACCCCATAGAGAATGTGAACGGGAGACGTTCCATTCGCAGTTGCGTGCGTCGTCTGTGTGGGAACAGCGCATGCGCCACTCCCACACAGACCAAAACGAAGCTCGTTCGTAGAGCGAAATCCGGCGCCATTTTCATGTGGACATGCCGCTGCCGGACAGTAAGATGACGAATTCCGGCCGTGGCTTCCGGCCATATGTTCAACGAAGCGAAGGTGCAAGGAAGAGGAGCGTAGACCAGCGAAGGCAGCGGCAGGAGCAGGTAATTTATATTCGTGTGTATTATGTTTGTGTGTATTATGTTCGTGTGTATTATGTTCGTGTGTATTATGTTCATGTGTATTATGTTCGTGTATTACTGTCTGCTGAGCCCTGTATCTAATCCTCCTACACTGTGCAGTCGCTCAGAAAATGGCGGCACACAGTGTAGGAGGTTTGAAGACATTCAAACCCTTCCTTCTCCTGGCACTAGCCAGAAGAAGGGAGGGGGGGATTGTGTGCGGACACTAGAGGAGAGTGTGTCCACCCCAAATTTGCAGCATACATCAATGAGTTTGCTTTACCACAGTGACCATGCTGCAATTTTGGGAACTGCTCCCTCTAGTGGCCAGCCCCTGGAAATGTTATAAATTAGAATCGAATTTATAATATTTCCTGACTTGTGAAAAAATAAAAAAAATTAAAACAATGTGTAATCAATTAAATACTAATTGTTTAACTGAAACTTTTTTTTATCATTTCTAGCGACACATTCCCTTTAAGTCTGGACTGAGCTTGCGAGCGCACCCTGGTGGTCACTGTGGAACAGGACGGCCACATGTGCAGACATCTCTGGAGAGAAGGGCGTTGACTGGATGGAAGGAGTTCGTGGTCAACGACCACGGACGTTAAACAGAGTTTCCTGATATGGCAACATTCTGTAGCTTACCCAAGGTTCATAAAGACCTAGTACCACTTAAAGGGCAGCCTATTGTAGCAGGCATTGATAGTGTCACACAAAATGCTAGCTTAAATGTTGATCGTATCCTCCGTCCATTTGTGGTGACTCTTCCATCCTATGTCAGAGATACAATGGATGGCCTTAAACAGTTAGATGGTGTCCAGCTTGATGATGATGTACTCTTGGGTAGTTTGGACGTGGAGGCCCTTTATAGCAGTACACCGTATGAAAAGGGTTGTGATTAAGTGAAATATTTCCTCAAATCAAGAAGTACTCAGTATACAAGCCATATTGAGTTTGTCATGAAGTTACCTTGATTTGTGTCGGGACGGAACTCCTTCACGTTTGACGGGAAGTTTTTCCACCAGATTAAGAGACTGGCAATGGGCAGTCCATGTGGCCCAACCTTTGACAATCTCCACCTGGGCTGGTGGGAGAAAGAAATTGTCTTTAACCCCTTAATGACCGGGCCATTTTGCACGTTAATGACCAAGGATTATTTTTTGTTTTTTCACGGTCGCATTCCAAGAGTCATAATTTTTTTTTTATTCCGTCGACATAGCCGTATAAGGGCTTGTTTTTTGCGGGACGAGTTGTATTTTGTAATTGTACCATTTTTAGATGCTTATAATATATTGATTAACTTTTATTAACTTTATTTTAGGAGAGTATTGAAAATAAGCAGCTATTCCAGCATTGATTTTCACGTTATAAATTGACGCCGTTTACTATGCAGCGTAAATAACATGTTAACTTTATTCTATGGGTCGGCACGATTACGGGGATACCAAATATGTAAGCGTTTTATATGTTTTTTCTACGTTTGCACAATAAAAAGCCTTTTAGAAAAAAATTACTTTTGCATCGCCGCATTCCAAGAGCCGTAACGTTTTTATTTTTCCGTCAATGTGGCCGTATGTGGGCTTGATTTTTGCGGGCCAATGTGTAGTTTTCATTAGTACTATTTTTGGGTACATAGGACTTATAGATTAATTTTTATTTAATTTTTTATGGGGGGAATGGGAGAAAATAACGAATTTTGCCGTTGTTTTTTGCGTTTTTTTGGAGGCCGTTCATCCGGCGGTTTAATTAATGTGTTCATTTTATTGGTCAAGTTATTACGATTGCGGGGATACCATATATGTGTATGTGTGATTTGTTTTGACACTTTTACTAAATAAAACCACTTTTTGGGCAAAAAAGTAGTTTTATTTGATTTTCACTGTAATTTTTTTTTTTTTTTCACAAACTTTATTTAACTGATTGACATATTTTTTTTTAGTCCCACCAGGGGACTTCACTATGCGATGTGCCGATCGCATATATAATGCTTTGGTATACTTAGTATACCAAAGCATTATTGCCTGTCAGTGTAAAACTGACAGGCAACCTGTTAGGTCATGCCTCCGGCATCGCCTAACAGGCAGTTGCGGAAGACAGACCTGGGGGTCTTTGTTAGACCCCCGGCTGTCATGGAAACCCGACAGCGACCCGCGATTTGTTTGCGGGGGCGCCGATCGGGTGACAGAGGGAGCTCCCTCCCTCTGTCAAACACATTAGATGCCGCTGTCACTATTGACAGCGGCATTTAATGGGTTAAACTGCCGGAATCGGAGCGTGCTTCGATTCCGGCAGTTGCAGCAGGAGCCAGGCTGTGTATAACAGCCGTGCTCCTGCCGCTGATCGCGTGGGTACAGTGACAGTACCCGCACGATTACAGGACGGATATATCCGTCCTCCTGCGCGAGCTAGCAGCTGCAGAGGACGGATATATCCGTTCTTCGGCGTTAAGAGGTTAAAGGGAATGTGTCGCTAGAACATTATTATTATTATTTTTTTTGTTAAACAGTTAGTATATACATGATTAGACATTGTTCTAATTTTTTACATTTTTTCACAAGTCAGGAAATATTATAAATTAGATTCAAATTTATAACATTTCCCTGTGCTGGTCACTAGACGGAGCAATTCCCAAAATTGCAGCATTGGCATGTGGTAAAGCAACCACATTGCTTTATGCTGCAAAATTTGAGAAGACACACTCGCTCTAGCGTCCTCAAACAATCCCCCCCCCCTTTATCCTGGCTAGTGCCAGGAGAAAGGAGGGGATTGAATGTTCAAACCTCCTACACTGTGTGCCGCCATTTTTTGAGCGAATACACAGTGTAGTAGGCTTACATACAGTGGTAATCACACACTAAAACACGAACATACACAAACATAACTTACCTGCTTCTGCCGCCGCCGCTGCCACCGCTCCCTCCGATCCGTCCGCTCCCTCCGCTCGCTTCTGAACACATGTCCGGAAGTAGTCATCTTACTGTCCGGCAGCGGCTTCCGGTCCACAAGAAAATGGCGCCGGATGTCGCTCGGCCGAAGACCTTCCATTTGGACTGTGTGGGAGCGCCGCATGCGCCGTTCCCACACAGACGGCGTACACCATAGTGAATATGAGCGGCTCCCGTTCACATTCTCTATGGGGATGTATGTGCCATATTCCATCTCTGTATGTGTCGTTAATCGATACATACAGAGATGAAAAAAAAAATGGCAGCCCCCATAGTGAAGTAAAAGTTAGAAAAAAAACGAAGTAAATCACAAACACACAAATAAATACAATTTATTTTAATAAAACACTAAAACCAAATCGATATAAAAAAAATTGGGTTCTCAAAAATGCATACCAACTTGCCTTATCGGTGGATAGGAATGAGCTTCTTAATGCAAGGATGAGAGAGAATGAGGGCACCGACCTTAGAATCATGGGGACCTATGATTCACAATACTCAAGTGTTGTTTTTCTAATGAATTGCAGTACTTGCTAGGACTGACAATCCTATAGAAGCTGGAGAACCTATTAGTTGAACACATACTTTTGTTGGCATTATTGACATAGTTTTCTTAAAGAGGCTCTGTCACCAGATTATAAGTGCCCTATCTCCTACATAGTCCGATCGGCACTGGAATGTAGATAACAGCAGTGGTTTTTATTTTGAAAAACGATCATGTTTGAGCAAGTTATGAGCAATTTTAGATTTATGCTAATGAGTTTCTTAAAGACCAACTGGGCGTGTTTTTACTTTTGACCAAGTGGGTGTTATAAAGGAATGTATGACGCTGACCAATCAGTGACCAATCAGTTTCATACACTTCTCATTATTCCAGCCCAGCTTCTTTCACTGCACAATCACACTGTGCTGTGGATCATGCTTTGCTGGAACAATGAGAAGTGTATGACGCTGAGTGGTCACTGATTGGTCAGCGTCATACACTTCTCTGTACAATGCCCAGTTGGTAAAAAGTAAAAACACGCCCAGTTGGTCTTCAAGAAACTCATTAGCATAAATCTAAAATTGCTCATAACTTGCTTAAAAATGATCGTTTTTCAAAATAAAAACTCCTGCTGTTATCTACATTACAGCGCCGATCAGGTTATGTAGGAGATAGGGCACTTATAATCTGGTGACAGAGCCTCTTTAAGTACCATTTTTTTCTAGTAAACATTGCTTTTCCAAGCTTGGTTAGGCAACCTGTGGCTCTCCAGCTTCTGTAGAACTGTCAGTCCTAGCAAGTACTTCAATTCATTGTCAAGTCGCACGACCAAAGATCACTATGTTCCATAGTCTAGGCAAGTAATAACAGTGAATGTGGTCGCGATAATTATACTTGCTCTGTAGGCTAATGGTCAAAGCGATTTTTGGCCATGGGACCTGTGTCGTGGCCAAAATCGTCCTGTAACTCCAGCCTAGAACCATAATATATATATATTTTTGGAAAAAATGCCAGTTTTAATTTTTTCCATTAAAGTCAATGAATTGTCTGGAAAGAAATAGAGGGCTAATAACTTTTATATGTCACTAAACTAATACCTTGGGCCATCTCATTTCCTAAAAAGAGTCATTTTGGGCGGTTTTGACAGTGTTTTGGCACGTCATAACATTTGTAATGGTCGTATGGTGTCCACAAACCAGCTTTGGAAAATGTGCTCTCCAAAAGCCAGTTTGCGCATATACAACCTTGCACATGTAGGTTGGAAGAGTAATAGAAGAACAATATGCTTTTAAATTGGCACATGGCTAAAACTTGAAAATGGGCCTGGTCAGGAAGGGGGGTTAAGCTTCTAGCCAGGAAGTGGTTAAGGGAATATAAAAAAAGCAGTTGCTCCCCCCCCCCTTAGATTTTAATCCTGGATCTGCCCCTGGCAATGAGAGAGGGGGTCACGCATGGGCTTGTCCAACCACTGTAAACGGGTTCTAATGATCGCGCTTTCTGTTTGCTGTTTTTTTTTGGTAGACCGAGAAGGACATTTTTACTAAACTATAGGTGAACAACCTTGAGTGCAACAGAACTTCACATAACTTACCAGAATTGTGCACCTTTACCTCATGTGTAAACTATGTGAGATAAGAGTTGACATTACATCAATTGGATTTCAGTGATGTGAATATTTTACTCTAAATGTATATAAAAGTTATGACATTATGCACATTCCAGTAGGAGCAGTCCTTTCACAAGGTTCTCAAGCGTCATTCCTTTGCTTACATTTCGTAAAAGTTCTCCTCTGAGAAGAACCGAGAGCTATAGTCCATTCAGTTGGCTTTTGATGAATGGAGGAAATATTTAAAGGGGGGCTGAACTTTAAATTGCGGTCATCACTGACCACAAAAAGTATTATACCTTGAGTCAGCCAAAACACTTAATCCCAGATGTGCTAGATGGGCACCGTTTTTTTTACTAGATTTATTTTCATTGTAACCTTTAGGCCTAAGGGTATGTGCACACGGTAGCAGGCTTTTACGTCTGAAAAGACAGACTGTTTTCAGGAGAAAACAGCTGCCTCGTTTCAGACGTAAATGCTTCTCTTCGCATTTTGCGAGGCTTCTCTGACAGCCGTAAATTTTGAGCTGTGCTTCATTGAGTTCAATGAAGAACGGCTCAAATTACGTCTGAAAGAAGTGTCCTGCACTTCTTTTGACGAGGCTGTATTTTTACGCGTCGTCGTTTGACAGCTGTCAAACGACGACGCGTAAATGACAGGTCGTCTGCACAGTACGTCGGCAAACCCATTCAAAATGAATGGGCAGATGTTTGCCGACGTATTGTAGCCTTATTTTCAGACGTAAAACGAGGCATAAGACGCGTCGTTTACGTCTGAAAATAGGTTGTGTGAACCCAGCCTAATACTAAAAATGTAAGACAACATATTTTGGACCTAAGTATATTGGTCAATATGACATCCTAGAAGTTTCCAACCCTAAAGCATTTTGTCTGCAACTGTCAGTATCAATAAGAAGTACAAATACCAGCTAAAATGTTACTGGTCTCCTTCTACGCCAGTCAAACCTCCTCCTGTCTAAGTTGAAGACAAAAACAAGTAATTGATTCTGGAATGGTCAGGGGCTCTCTTCAATACTTAGTCTATTGGAAGGGATATGGACCAGAGAAGAGATCGGGTGTATGCTGATAAGTTTATAAAGAATTGTCATTAAAAAAAAATTACTATAATGACTGACACATTCTCCTGTCCTCTATTTAAAGGCGTTAGTTCTTCGGTGAAAATATGCTGTGTTTTTACTCCATTTCTTTAAGAAAAAATTTGCAGACTTAAAATGTGAATAGAACATGTATGTTTGTGAAAAATCTAAATCATAATGTGAAAATACCACCCTGTATATATGCACAATGTAGGGCCTAAACAGTGTTGCTTCTTAAGGGTATGTGCACACCATAACTGCAAATACGTCAGAAATTACGGAGCTGTTTTCAGGAGAAAACAGCTCCTGAATTTCAGACGTAATTGCTCGTACTCGCGTTTTTCGCGGCGTCCATTACGGAAGTAATTGGAGCTGTTTTTCAATAGAGTCAATGAAAAACGGCTCTAATTACGTCCCAAGAAGTGTCCTGCACTTCTTTTGATGGGCCGTATTTTTTACGCGCCGTCTGACAGCGACGCGTAAAATGACAGGTCGTCGGCACAATACATCGTAAACCCATTGAAAGTAATGGGCAGATGTTTGCCGACGTATTGGAGCCGTCTTTTCAGGCGTAATTCGAGGTGTAAAACGCTTCCATTACGTCTGAAAAGAGGTCGTGTGAACCCAGCCTTACAGTGTGAAAAAAAAGACATTTGTATCATGGTAGATGTTAAAAGCGTTGTTCCATAATCAACAATTATCTCCTATACTGTTTTACACAATTTTTTGACATGCTCACTAAGGAAAAGGGTTGTGCCCTAGCAAAGTGAGTGTGGTTGAAAATGTGACACTGTGCGCCAAAATTGTGCCAAAATTTTGGCGCAAAAACTGTTATAAACTAAGCAAACCAAGAGGTGTTATAAGAAAGATAAAAGTGTCTAGCATGTCTAGCTACATGAACCAAATTTATCATACAGTATGCACCTCTGTAATCAATTTTGTTGATTTTCTAACTGCCTTGTCTAACTTTATCATGTTTAAAATGTTGTTTTAGTAGTTCGATCGGTGTGGGTCCTAGCGGAGAGGGCCCAAGGGCTGATTAGACAATTATCATCTATCCTGTAGATAGGTGATAATTGTCGATTCTAGGACAACCCCTTTAAGAACCTTGTCTACCACTAATCTAGGCCTTCCTTGAATTCATCAACTGTTTCTGCTATAACCATTTAAAAAACCTTTTTGCTCCCGAAGATTGATCATTCATTCCTCTAGCTTGAGAGTGAGCCCTCTTGCCTTTTGCGGTGATCATACAGTGAACAGCAGTTTAACATATTTTTATGTATGGCCCATTTATATATTTGTGCAATTTTATCATGTCAGCCTTAGGCCTCATGCACACGACCGTAGCCATGTGCACGGCCATAATTTTCAGGTCGGACGGCCGCAGAGTGTCACCCGCGAGCCACACGCAAATCACGGGCCGTTCACATGGCCGCGTGCATTAATTTCTATGAGCCTGGACCGCAAAACACAGCCATAATAAGACATGTCCATTCTTTTTGCAGTCCAGGTTCCTGGGCCATGCACAGACCCTGGAAACTACGGTCGTGTGCATGGGCCCATTGAAATTAATGGTGCCGCAATTCACCTGCAGATTTGCGGTTGAATTGCAGCCGCAAAAATACGTTTGTGTGCATGGGACCTTAGATGTCTTTTCCCAAGACAAAATACATCTAATTATTAGGTTCTTAATATCAGTTTAGTCAGCCACCTTTATACTTTTTCCAGCTCCAGGGCATTCTTTTTATGAACTGGTGAACGTAACTGAACTGCATATTCTAGATGAAGCTGCACCAATGCTTTGTAAAGCAGTAAGACTTCTGAGTTGATGTCGCACGACAGTATCCTGCTGGCCTTAGAAACAGCTGATTGGCATTTCATACTGTTATTCAATCTACTATCTACAACTAGCAGGTTACTTGATGTGTGATCACTGTATGTGAACTTTATATAATCCAACCAAGTGGAAGGACGCTAGAGATTATATAATTAAAATCATAAAAGATTTTTCTTTTGGTTATAATGTGTATGATTATCATACTGGTACCTGCATCAGATAGTTGTAAGAAAAATGCCCATACATGAACCATTGAATCACCTAACTTGCTTCAGTTTAAGGCGGGGCGGATACACTTCGTAATAGCACGCAGTGCATCCGCCCTGTTCGCCGATGCAAATTCCGGGCGAGAAAGCCCGGAATGTCCGCTGCCAAAAACTGCAGCGCTTAGCCGGCATGCTAGAAGGCCGGCCTCCTGGGATGAGATCAGCCTGTGATTGGCTGCAGCGGCGGTCACATGGGATGATGCGTTATCGCAGGAAGATGAAACACAGACTCCAAGGTAAGTTTAATATTTTTTTTTTTTTTCTGAGTTCCGTTGTTTGTGGCGGGATCGCTGCGAATCCGCCGCAAACAAATTGAACAACTGCTATTGGATGCAGGTTTTACCTCCCCATTGAATTTAATAGGGAAATCCCGAAACATATAAGCAGTGTTTACGTAAAGACAATTGACATGCTGCGGAATGAAATTCCGCACCGCAGATCAATTTCTGAGTGGTATTTCCGCTCAGTGTTTACGCAGCGTGTGTATGAGATTTGTTTTACATGATCCACTTGGGTGCTACTGTATTTGCTGCAGATTTTTCGCAATGAATTCCATTGCGGAATATCCACAGTATTTACGAAACGTGTGAACTGGTCATTAATGAAGAAAATGAAAACATATTATCTGCCTTAACATTTTTTATTGTAGCAATTAACAAGTGGCATTTCATTCATATTTGAAAGATGTGACCTTGAAGTCACCTTTGACAGACAGGTATGTGAGTTTATCATAGCCATGGCGATTTGGAAATGAGACCTCATGACCATCAGGAAGTTTCACATTAAACTTGTCCCCACTGAAATTGATTGAGATCTACAGAAGAGAAAAAAATAATCAATATATACAACTAATCAGTGGCAATAGCATTTAGACCCCAAAAGTAGACTTTCCAATAGCAGGATGCTTGGACAATTGCCCACCCATGACTCTCAGTAAAATTAAGCTAAAAGGATGCATATTTCTTGCTGCTTGCCATGTCCTTCATGTCTCCATTTCTGAGTTCCTAGGACTGTTGGTCATTGTATTATGGAGGCCAATTCGTCATCAAGAAACCTCAAGCTGTGACTTGGATATCATAAGGGATATTGTATATACAGTACCTAGTATCTACGCTCACATCCTGGCATGATACATCTCTAATCTTATCAGACCTACCTTGACATCTGTTCCTGGTGAAAAGCACATATGTCCATGTCTTTGTTCTGATTCCCAATTGTTGCTGCGCTTGGAGTTGCATACAATTGTTCTCTCGGCGATGCGTGGGTTAAAATGCAGCCCTATATCACTGGCGCTCCGGCCCAAATTGAAGGAAAAGCTGTAAAGGAAACAAGGAGTTTATCTAAAGAATAATATTTTACAATAGCAGACTGGTGAGATAGATGTGCTCATGCGAAGAGCTCCTACATGGTGTCATCCTTATGTGTTTTATTCAATGCATTCAGTCTTTACCATTGGAACCTCGTCAAATAATATGTTTGGTAATTATTTAAATACGTATTCTTTATTATAATAGTAATGTTGAAAATTAATCATTAAGGATTTTCAAGAAATTCTTAATTTCCGGAATAACATATTGGAGCAAATTTACGCCTATAAATTCAGACAAATTTATTATTGATTTGCCCCAAAAAGAACTTTGAAAATATTTTTTTTGCCTCACTACAATTTTTTGAAAAGGGGATATGGGTAAGCGGAATGGGAGGGTGCCATAAAATGTGCAGTCAAGCACTAAAATTGTGACAAAATTTTAGCAAAACAAAATGGCATAAACTAAGCCAACAATGAGGTAACATATGGAAGGGAAAAGTATCTAACGTATCCAGCAAATTTATCATACAAATTATTGATAAATTTGGTGCATCTTATGACTGTCTGGTCTGTTGTTTACATATTAGACAGCATTAATAAATCAGCCCCATTGTCTACACATCAAGGGAAATCTCTTCTTAAAGAGGGTCTGTCACCAGATTATAAGTGCCCTATCTCCCATAGAATCTGATCGGCGCTGTAATGTAGATAACAGTGTTTTTTATTTTGAAAAACGATCAATTTTGAGCAAGTTATGCACAATTTTAGATTTATGCTAATTAGTTTATTAATAGACAACTAGGCGTGTTTTTACTTTTTTACCAACTGGGTGTTGTAAAGAGAAGTGTATGACACTGACCAATCAGCGTCATACACTTCTCTCCATTCATTTTTAGCATTACTCGCAACACCGCGTGATCTCGCAAGATCACGCTGTGCAGTCACATACTCCCACATTAGTGTCTTGAGAGTGAATAGACGTTGCCTCCAGCCAGGACGCGATGTCTATTCACACTCCTGACGCTTCGGTAAAGTTTCTGTGAATGACATCACAGCGTGATCTTGTGAGATCATGCCATGCTGTGTGAGTAAGTCCCCATGAAACTTTACCGAAGTGTTGGGAGTGTGAATAGACATCGCGTCCTGGCTGGAGGCAATGTCTATTCACTCTCAAGACACTTCGGTAAAGTTAATGTGGGAGTATGTGACAGTACAGCGTGATCTCGCGAGATCACGCTGTGTTGCGCGTACTCCTAAAAATGAATGGAGAGAAGTGTATGACGCTGATTGGTTAGCGTCATACACTTCTCTTTACAACGCCCAGTTGGTAAAAAAAAGTAAAACCGCGCCCAGTTGTCTATTAAGAAAGTAATTAGCATAATTCTAAAATTGTGCGTAACTTGCTCAAAATTGATCGCTTTTCAAAATAAAAAACACTGTTGTTATCTACATTACAGCGCCGATCACATTATGTAGGAGATAGGGCACTTATAATCTGGTGACAGAGCCTCTTTAACCAAGAATATGCTACACTAACTGTAAAAAACCTCGAAACCTCCTGGTAGATGCCACACGGCTTGTCATAGTCATTACTGTTGCATGGAACAATGCTACAAATAAATTACTTCTTGGCGTCTCCTGGAAGTTTTCCTTTCAGCTTTAAACTTTCTCCAGACTTCAATTCTAGGTTCAGAATTTCAAATTTCTCCTGTTTAAGTAATAGAAAGAACTCAATGTTATACATTGTAATTTGTCTGCGTATAGAGTCTTTATAAACATTGCCAAATGATGTCTCTCACTCTTACATACACATACATGGACACATTAGACATTTATCTGGCTTCGCTATTTCATGTTTAGTGGCCAAATCCACTTTATTATGGTGAAAATTAACTCATGATGACTTTATGGTTAATGGGAACTGGCCAGACAGGGAGCCGTATTATTGCAAATTCCCCAAAAACAATGAGTAACCGTTTATTACTAATTGTGTTTTAGAAAATCCAAAATAAATAGGTCAATGGGTTCCGTAAGGATTTGTTGTGACCCTTTCAAAAACTGATCCATGATGGCTGTTATGTTTTCACTGTGAACACAAGCCATGACGCTAGTGTGAACGGAGCCTAAATTGTTATATTTATTAATTTAAACAGTGGACAAAGACTCCTTTCACACTACAGTTATAGTATGTTTTGGACTTTCCGTCTGAGGAAGAGATGAACATGAGTCCAAATGGAAAGCATTGCTTCCATTAGAATTACCATTGATTTAAATGGTAATTTTTGGGTTTCAGATGCTTTCCGTTTGCCTCCGTTCGCTTGGTTTCCGTTTTTTTCACGGAAGCAAAAGTGCTGCAGACTGAACTTTTGCTTCCATCATAAAAACGGAAAGCTAGCGAATGGAGGCAAACGGGAAGCATCTGAAACAAGAGATCAAAGAAATCAATGATAATTCTAACGGAAGCAATGCTTTCAGTTTGGACCCTCGTTCATCTCTTCCTCTGACGGAAGAGGGCTAAACGGAGTTTAACGATAGTGTGAACTTAGCCTTAGTTGTAGACATAATGCATAAAACTTCAATCGATACATTTGTAATTAAAGTGAATAGTAAAGGCCTTCATTAATATGTCAAATTTTTCCTTTGTTTTACTTGTTTTTCAATGAAACCAGATAAAATTACTAAATAAAAATAATTATGCAAACATTGACCAACTGAGATAAGCAGAAGTCGAGGAATTTCTGGACATTATGCCACCTGAATATACAGGTAGGCTGTTCTAGTTAGAAAAAGCTATTACTAAAGATAAATCGTGAATCATTAATTGCTTCTCATTTTCCCATGTCTCTTTAGTTCTATAAAAAAGGGGGCAGAGACCAAATTGATAAGATGCAGACATAAAACCAGGGAAGAACAGAGATAATAATATACTGGTAACCACCTGCTTTATTTATGGGATAAACGAAGGGCAGATTTAATGTGTGAGGCACAGTAGACTGGTACAGAGGTGGAGGAGGGGCAGAAGCTGAGAAGGGGAACTTTCTAAGTAATATTAAAGAAAAGTAAAATTGCCATTAATCTAAATTATTTCTCAAAAATATGCTTGGGCATTCTTAATTAAATAAAAATTAGACTGCTCTCTTAAAAGGGTTGTTTCATTTGGAAAACCCACTTTTAAAAACCCAATTAGGAAATTCTGAGTTAGGCCACATGCACATGACCGTAAGGGTTTTTACTGTCTGCAAATATGGATCCGCAAATACGAATCCTGTCTATACCAGGGGTCAACAACCTGTGGCACAACCAACACAGGGGCATGGTTTGCTGGAACACTTCCATTTCCCAGTTTCCAGCGCCGTTGTGTGACTGGTGGCGCTACCCACAGGGAGAGGGAGCAGCACTTCATTATCATTATGTGCTTGGCGGTGCTGGCCCCCAGGAGAGAGAGCAGAGCTTCATTGTATTTGTCATTGCTGAATACTGGGCAAGCACACAATGCAGCACTGCTCTCTTTCCTGGTGTTCAGCATCGCCAAACACATAATGAAGCGCTGCTCTCTCCTTGTGATCAGCGCAGCAAGGATGGAGTTCAGTAACCCTTCTGTAAAAGAAAAAGTTAGCAGAAGTTGGCAGCTCTGTCCCATGTGCACCCCATACAAGCTGGTGTTTAGTAGCCGTGGTCTCTCCTTTGTACAACCTCCCCAAGCTGGTGTTCAGTAGCCGTGGTCTCTCCTATGCTCACCCCCAAGCTGGTGTTCAGTAGATGCCGTCTCTCCTATGTGCACTCCCCAAAGCAGGTGTTCAGTCGTTGCATTCTTTCCCGTGTGCAGCTCCCCAAATCTAGTATTCAGTAGTTATACTCTCTCCTGTGTGCAGTGCCCCCAAGCTGGTATTCAGTAGCTGTGGTCTCTTCTATGAGCACCATCTCGAGTTGGTGTTAAGTAGTTGCTCTCTCTCCTGTGCGCAGTTCCCCCTATCTGGTGTTCATTAGCTGCGGTGTCTTTGATGTGCACACCCCAATTCTGGTGTTTAGAACCCGTAGTCTCTCCTATGTGCACACCCCCAAGCTGGTGTTTAGTAGTCCCTCTCTCGTCTGTGTGCAGCACCTTCAAGTTGGTATTCAGTAGCTGCGGTCTCTCCTGTGTGCACCCCTTCCCCCTCGAGCTGGTGTTTAGTCACCTCGTATACACCACAGATGAATCATCTTTGCAATGAAATTCAGGTACAAGGGTTAGACTGAAATGTAAGTTTAATTAACTGATTAATTGGTTTACGTCACATACTGGTAACAGTTTGTCTTATATGACTTTCATGTTTGCATGGCACACTGAGTACTTACCCCTGGTTACCTACCCCTGATCTATAGAGACTATACATGTAGGAGTGTATAAAAAATAAAAAGCTACAACATTTAAATAATAAAAAACACAGTGGGTGGGGTAAAACTAAACTGGTGTAAAAAAGTTCCGAAAATGCCCAAAAGTTATAACTTGCCGTCTAAATTGTGACTTTTGGCCTATATACGCCACCCTCACCATTTTTGTGTTAAGGGGGCGTGTCTTTACAAAACCAGGCGGGGCCCAACGGCTTGACAAATGTATTAGAATTTATGCCAGAAAATTGGTGTAAATTATAGTGGAAATCTATACCAGCTAAAAGATGGTGTAGATTTCACTCTCTCCCCCAACCCCCATTTGCCCCTTCTGACATTTAAATCATAATTTTTTTTATTTTTTTTAAATTATGCTCACCTTACCCCTCCTCTTCCCTCCTTCGCAACCCCTCAGCATGACACAGCTCATACAACGTCCTGATACTGGGCAGCATCAGGACGTTGACGCAGCACTGATTACGTTAAGTGCTGCATCGCATATAAGGCTCTGGCGCTGCTCGGCATCACGACCTTGTATGGGCTGCACTGGAATGCTTAGGGGACCCGGAGGGAAGAGAATAGGAGCGTTAAGGAGAGTAAATTTTTGTTTATTTTATGTCCGATTGGGGGTGGGAATGGATGTCGCACGCCTGCGGCTGTTGTGCCACAATTATGGCACACAGGTCGCGCCCAGCGGGTAAATGCAACAGATTTATTAAGAGGCGTGCTCTTCTTAATAAGTCTATTGCGTCTTACTCCAGCGTAGAAGATGGCTGAGACTGGCTTATGAAACGCCAATCTGAGTAAATCTGTCCCATTATTTCTCTTCTACATACTTAAATTAAATTAGTGAAACTAAACTAATACATGAGACAATCCCTTTTCCTTTAAATTGTACATTTACCTGCAAATGGCATAATTTAGCAAAAAAAAAAAAGCAAATATTTCTTGTTACTTATATTCCACAGTATTTTATACAAAATGAAAAAAAGGAGCAGTAAACTACCAAAATATAGAAAGAAGTTTATTGAATAATTTATATTTCACAGTGCTGTACAGAGATTGTGACCATTTATATCAGTCTCTGTCCCCAATGAGGCTCACAATGTAAGTTCTCTATCTTAGACACGCACACATTAAAGGGGTTGTCTGGGCATGGGGCAATTTTTATACAGATGACCTATCTACAGGATAGGTCATAAGTATATGATTGGTGGGGGTCTGACACCCTGTTCTGGCTGTCTCTGTGCATTGGATGTTATGCAGTGGCCGGTGTTGGAAGCAGATGGCTCCGTATACTGCAGTACTGGAACTATGCTCCTATTCACCTGAATAGGAGCAGATCTGCAGTACAGCTGCTATACTGTGACAGGAGTAATCTGCTTCCAGCACAGGCATCCAGTGCCCAGAGGTAGCCAGAGCAGCTGATCGATGCAGGGTCCGGGTGTGTTTGGAATGTATGAGGACACCCACACAAACACAAAGAGCACATACAAACTTTGGTTGAATTCAAACCCAATGCTAACCACTGAGCCACCATGCTTCACCTAGAGACCCCATTCTAATCCCTTGCTGCTCCAGCTATATACACATTAGCTGGAGCTATAATGTGCCGTACCGGCACGTGTCTGTTCCAACCAGCAGTGATCTCAGAGAGTACGGCCAGTCATTGACCGCTCTGGTATGGCACGTCAAAGCTCCAGCTAATGTAGACAGAGACCTGCGGCACTGGAGCGGTAGGAAAATAGAGTGATAACTAAATTAAGTTATTTGCAAGTAAGTGTACATTATTGATACACTATTACATAATTATAGCAAGTTCCCATACTTTGTAAAAACAACAGTAACTTATGTCAATCATCCATGAATCAAATAAACACTATATACAACTTTATCCCTAACAACAAATCCCTGTCTAATAAAAAGGTGGTGAATGGAAAGATCTTGCTGAAGTCTCCCATGAATTGTGGGATGTCTCACTGATATGTATAGTTGGTGAGACAACTTCTCAACTTCTTCCATCTATGGAAAATGGGAAGGACTGGAGAATCTTCTAGAGATTTTCCAACATTTTTGAGACTCTTATAAGAAAAATTAGATACAATTTTTTACAGATCCATGTACAACCATGTATGGTGCCTTAAAACGGTTGTCTGGGATTAGAAAAAGAGCGCCTGAGCCTACAGAAACAGCACCAGTTTTGTACAAGGTCTGTGTGTTGTACTGCAGCACAACCCCATTCCCCTTAAGAGGGATGAGCAGCAATACCAGACACAGCCCACGGACAAGAGTGGCGCTGTTTCTGGAAAAAAGCTTGACAACTACTGTAGGGTGAAAAACTAGTTTATTTAATTGCTAATCAGTTAATGTAGTCTTGCTCTTGCCCAGGCACTTTGTATCGATAAATGTCGAAGTTATTATGAAAATGTATCATGAACGACTTCAGGAATATATCCCAGTTCCATTACATTCTAGAAAGCAGATAATGATACAATAGCATAGCATAAGTATGTAAAAAACAGGAACTAAACTTACAGCCATGGTGCAAAATTAGATGGAGCGTCGTCTATAGGGAAGCTGTGGTCAAATAGCACCTTCCAGGATGCAAACCCTTTTTTATATCCCACCTCAGATATCCTTCTTAGTTGAATATTAACTTAAGGACTTTGGACTGGTTTCACTCTCAATAAATATAACTATAGTAGAAAGTACGGGAATTATATTGTACAGGTAACCAGTGTGACCCTAGGCAAATATTAATACAATAAATTGTCATTAAGGCGTGAGTGGATTTTACAAATATAGAGATATCACCAATGTGTGCAATGACTCAGACCGCTATTTTCTGCAGCTATCAATCAATGTGGAATGCAAGTTTCAAACAAAACCTTTCCATTTGTGAAGTGTGAGGATCCTACGTGTCCTTCACCTCGGCGCCCATTGCTTTTCGTGAATGTCAGTTATAAAAAGTAACCATAGTTGCAAAAATTCAATATAGTCATCAAGCCTCTGCAAAAAATGTACTACAAAATGCATTATTCTCAGATAATGTCCCCATTTTATTCTACACCATATTTTACCATAATGTGTTACATTACTTCTCCCCTGTTTACACATAATTTTAACTCTCTCAATATTTAGAGGTATTCTCCCCTCAGAGCAATGCTTCCAGAGGAGAATATCTTCATAGTTTTGTGTCCAATGGAACATGACATGATTTGTTTCTTCTCAGATACCTTGGTACAGTATAGGAGCATAGGGTCGACTGCGGTATTCATCCTGTCAAAACGACGGAACCCCTGCACAACGGACACAAGCTTAAACCATTGGCACCGGATCCGTCACCATTGAAATCAATGGCGGTGGAAACGGAAACCTATGGTTTTAGTTTGTGTCAGTCAGGGCTCCATTCTGACAGAAAGCTCAGACAGAACGTCGGAACTGAGCCCTGACACAGATGTGAAAATAGCCTTAAAGGGAATGTGTCGCTAGAAAATGATTATTATTTTTTTTTTTCAGTTAAACGATTATTATTTAAGTGATTACACATTGTTTTAATTTTTTTTATTTTTTCACAAGTCAGGAAATATTATAAATTAGATTCTAATTTATAACATTTCCATGTGCTGGGCACTAGAGGGAGCAGTTCCTAAAATTGCAGCATGGTCAATGTGGTAAAGCAACCTCATTGATTTATGTTGCAAATTTGGGGTAGACACACTCTCCTCTAGTGTCCTCACACAATCCCCCCTCCCTACTTATGGCTAGTGCCAGGAGAAGGAAGGGTTTGAGTCTTCAAACCTTCTACACTGTGTGCCGCCATTTTCTGAGCGACTGCACAGTGTAGGAGGATTAGATACAGGGCTCAGCAGACAGTATAACACGAACATACATGAACATAATACACACATCACATACACGAACATAAATTACCTGCCACCGCCGTCTCCACTGGTCTACGCTCCTATTCCTTGCGCCTGAACATATGGCCCGAAGCCGCGGCCGGAAGTCGTCATCTAACTGTCCGGTAGCGGCTTCCGGTCCACATGAAAAGGCGCCGGATTTCGCTCTGTGAATGAGCTTCGTTTTGGTCTGTGTGGGAGCAGCTCCCGTTCGCATACTCTATGGGGTTGTATGTGCCATATTCCATCTCTGTATGTGTCGTTAATCGACACATACAGAGGTGAAAAAAAATGGCAGTTTAATAGAGAAGTAAAAGTAAGAACAATGTAAAAAGTAGAACATGAGAACACAAATAAATAAAATTTATGTTAACATTATATTAAAAGCAATATGATAAAAAAATTATAATTTCATGACACCTTCCCTTTAACTGGGAAATGCTAGCAGATAGTGTAAACTTTGTTATCAGAGCATTTAGGAATAAGTTACTATCACTCTTTTATCTCATTTAAAATACTAAGGTTATGAATTCTGAGAATTCTTGCTCACTTTTTTTTACCAAAATGATGTGTCGATATTGTTTGGCCAATGTATTATTGTAAATCGGCGTCCAATTGTGTTTGTGTATTATTTTTTTGTACAAAATGTAAAATCACAATGACATTATCACCAATTACTATTTAAAGACATGTTCACATGGCTTATTCCTGGCAGAAAAATACAAGGCTGATGTCACGTGAAATCAGCCTCTGAAAACAAGGCGTTTTTTAGCGCAGAATTTCAAAGTGTTTCTGATGTGTCTTTTCAAATCTTTTTTGATATTGTCAAAGGGAAACGTCAAAAATCTTCTTCAAGAATTGGCGAACAGTTCTTTTTCTTCGAGGTGTTTTTATGCAGTGCTTTGTTTTTTACCATTTAAAACAATGGAAGGCTTTTTAAAGTGTACTTCGGAGTGTAATATTTGTGTTTCACAATCCAAAATATGCTGGAAAAGAAGCCGTGTGAACATGCCCTAAGAGTACCAACGACAGAATAAATGGTAGAGGGAGGAGCCTTAAGAATAATTTTAAAGAACTAGGCTACAAGCTGAAGGGAAGGTCCTCCAAGGTAGTATTCTGAGGAATACTGCCTGTGCCATGCGCATCACAGGAAAGACAGCGGGAGCACAGGGAGTTAAATGCATGGCTGAAGTCTTGGTGTAGAAGAGAAGGCTTTGGGTTCCTAGAGCACTGGGTTGACTTTTCATTGTGGTACAAACTGTATTCTGCAGATAATTTGCACCTAAATGGAAGGAGGTCCGCTGTCCTGGGGGAAAGAATTCTAGCTGGGGTGTCTGAATATTTATTCTAGGGCTGAGGAGGGAGGTCAATGTAGAAAATAAAGGGATAGTTAGGTTAGAGAGGGGTCAGACTATGTTGGTGTGGGGAGAAATAGACGGTGGGGAGAGGACTAGGCAACAAGATAAGGAGATCCTTTCGATACAAAACAGCAGTGAAAATAAAAATGCCCAAATAATGTCAAATAATCACATTTCTGATACTGAAAGTTAAAGATTTAAGTCAAGTTTAAGTGTATGTTCACAAATGCCAGAAGTCTAGCAAGCAAAATGGGGGAGCTGGAGGCCTTGGTACTGGAAGAAAATATAGATTTAGTTGGTGTTGCTGAAACATGGCTGGACTCTTCACATGACTGGGCTGTAAATCTACAGGGTTTTACACTGTTTCGGAAAGACAGGGCGAATAGGAAAGGTGGTGGTGTATATCTGTATGTGAGAAGCGATATGAAGGTGAGTGTGAAAGAGACATTAGAGGGTGAAGATTGTAAGGAGGTTGAAACCTTGTGGGTGGAATTACAAAGAGAGGTAAACACTGGAAAAAAATACTTTTGGTGTAATCTATAGACCCCCCCCCCCCCAATATAACTGAGGAGATGGAAGGTCAGCTACAGGGGCATAGCTAAATGCTCGTGGGCCCCGATGCAAAGGTTCTTCTTGGGCCCCCCCCCCAAACTTCTCAGGGCCGATGGCCCGCAGCTTTCAGCTGCATCGCTGGGTTTCCTAAGTGATCCAACAATGCAGCACTAGCAGCCAGGGGCGTCACTACGGACTTAAAACATCAGGGGGAATAGCCCCAATACATATGTGCCCCCCCAAAAAAAAAAATTGTGCGTGTATGAATATGTGCATATATATATAAATATATATATATATATATATATATATGAGACAGCATATCTATAGCACTACGACCCTAAAGCTATGGATAAGATTAGATACAGTGGCTTAGCAGACAGTAGCACACATTATAGGATTAGATACAGTGGCTCAACAAACAGTATCACACATGATAGGATTAGACACAGTGGCTCAGCAGACAGTATCACACATGATAGGATTAGATACACAGCTCAGCAGACAGTATCACACATGATTGGATTAGATATAAGGCTTAGCAGACAGTATTACACATGATAGAATTAGATATAGGTCCCCCCCATTTTTCATAACCAGCCAGATACAACACAGCAGCAGCAGGCTAGCATTACCAGGGTGGGAAGGGCCGCTGTTTTTGGCCTTTCCCAGCCTAATAATACCAGCCTGCGGTGAACCCCTGTGCCCGACCATCACTACAGATGGTCGGGTACTGGATCGTACCCGGATCTTCCTGGCACCCCTGGTGGCGGTGGGTACCGGGGTAATAATTGGGGTTAGTGTTAGCAATTTCACCGGCTAACACCAAGCCCCGCCTCATTAACCATTTTATTGAGAATAAAAAAGCCGTCATCTAAGTAGTTCTCGAATCCGACGTAGTCCAACAACCGAACCTGTAAAAAAACACACAAAAAAACATTAGTAAGGGCCTGTTCACATCACCGCTGCCCTTCCGTTGATGGGTTCTGTCGGGTTAACCCCTCAACAGAAAGGCAAACTGAAACCTCCGCTTCAGTTGCCCTCACCATTGATCTCAATGGTGACGGAAACGTTGTTAAAGATTTCCATTTGTCACCGTTGTGGCAGGGTTCCGTTGTTTTGCATTGTCGACCGCGCTATTGATTCCGCCAAAACAATGGAACCCATTGACAAACGGAAACCATTAGCAAAGTTTCCATCACCATTGAGATCAATGGTGATGCAAACGGAAGCTAAGGTTTCCGTTTGCCTTTACGTTGAGGAGTTAACTAGAAGAAACCCCTCAACGGAATGGCAGTGGCGATGTGAACAAGGCCCATGTGCATGTGTGATACTGTTTGTTGGACCCTATATCTAAGCCTAATGTAGGCTTAGATACAGGGTGCAGTAGACAGTATTCTTATGCAGTATAAGCTGGGGCCCTGTATCTAAGCCTAACACACGTTAGGCTTTAAAGTGTAGCTAAACGTTCGACAAACTTCTGACATGTCATAGAGACATGTCAGAAGTTTGGATTGGTGGGGGTCCGAGCACTGAGACCCCACCTATCGCTAGAACGAAGTAGCTGAAGTGCTCATGTTAGCGCTCAGCTGCTTCGTTTCTGTTCGACTTTTTCCGCAAAGCCAATGTATCGGAGTACGGGCTCATAGACTTTGTATTGAGTCCGTACACCGATACATTTATTTCCGGAAATAGGCGAACAGACATGAAGCAGCTGAGCGCTCACACGAGCACTTCAGTTGCTTCGTTCTAGAGATTGGTGGGGGTCTCAGTGCTCAGACCCCCACCAATACAAACTTCTGAAATGTCACTATGACATGTCAGAAGTTTGTCGAACGTTTAGCTACACTTTAAAGGTTGTCCAGTCCCTAAACATTGATGGCCTATCTTCAGTATAGGCCATCAATAGTTGATGGGTCGGGGTAAGACTCCCAGGACCCCCGCCAATCAGCTGTCTTGTAAGGGGTGCAGAGCTCGTACGAGTGCTGCTTCTTCTTCATTTCCCTCACTTGCTCACACTGTGAATCGCTGACACGTCCGTGTCGGCGATTCAGAGTGAGAAAGTGACCGGAATGAAGGGGAAGTAGCACTCGTACGAGTGGCTGCAACCCCTTCAAAACAGCTGATTGGCAGGGGTCCCGGGTGTCTGACCCCAACCCATCAGCAAGACACTAAAATTAAACTTACCTCCATCAGGTGTCGGGATGCTGTGCGCAGCGCATAGCATCGTGACGTTATGCGCTGCGCATAGCGATGTGATGTCAGAACCTCTGATGCGCTCCAGGAAGAGGATGGTAAGTACTGTCAGTTACTATAGTAACAGAGGCCCGTGTAGTTTATTACATAGGCCCCAGTTACTATAGTAATTTTCATTGATGTGGTGTGGGGGGCTGCGACCGCTGCGACCCCTATAGCTACGCCACTCATCAGCTATATAAACAGATGGAGTGGGCTGTACAGGCGGGTACTGTAGTAATAATGGGAGATTTTAATTACCGGGATATTAATTGGTGTTATGGTTCGGCTTCAACTGCAAAGAGGAGACATTTCCTCAACCTGTTGCAGGAAAATTTTTTGGGCCAGTTTGTGGAAGACCCGACTAGAGGTGAAGCTCTGTTGGATCTGGTCATTTCTAATAATGAAGAGCTTGTTGGGAATGTCAATGTTTGTGAAAATCTCGGTAACAGTGATCACAATATAGTTACATTTTACCTATACTGTAAAAAACAAACACAGGCTGGGAGGGCAAAAACACTTAATTTTAAGAAGGCCAATTTCCCCAGGATGAGGGCGGCAATTCAGGATATAGACTGGGAAGAACTAATGTCAATTAATGGTACAAATGATAAATGGGAGATTTTCAAATCTACTGGGTAATTATAGTGCAAAATTTATTCCTATAGGTAACAAGTATAAACGACTAAAATTAAACCCCACATGGCTTACACCTTCTGTAAAGAGGGCAATAAAGGGCATTTGAAAAATACAAATCTGAGGGTACAGCTGTAACCTTTGTAAATTATAAAGAGCTTAATAAAATCTGTAAAAAGGTAATAAAATCAGCAAAAATACAAAATGAAAGGCAGGTGGCCAAGGATAGTAAAACAAATCTCCAAAAATTCTTCAAGTATATAAATGCAAAAAAGCCAAGGTCTGAACATGTGGGACCCCTAGATAGTGGTAATGGGGAGTTGGTCACGGGGAATCAAGAGAAGGCAGAGTTACTAAATGGGTTCTTCAGCTCTGTATACACAACAGAAGAAAGAGCAGCTGATGTAGCTGGTGCCGGTGCTGTTAATGTATTAGTTGATATACTGAATTGGATGAATGTAGATATGGTGCAAGCTAAATAAAATAAAATAAATGTACACAAGGCCCCGGGACTAGATGGGTTACACCCCAGTAGCTTAGTTCAGTTATTTCTGTCCCCCTCTTCATAATATTTAGAGATTCTCTAGTGACGGGTATTGTGCCAAGGGACTGGCGCAGGGCAAAATTGGTGCCTATTTTCAAAAAGGGCTCTAGCTCTTCTCCGGGTAATTATAGACCAATAAGCTTAACATCCATTGTGGGGAAAATATTTGAGGGGCTATTGAGGGACTATATACGGAATTATGTGACAATAAATTGTATTATAAGTGACAGCCAGCACGGTTTTACTAAGGACAGAAGCTGTCAAACCAACCTGATTTGTTTTTAGGAAGAGGTGAGCAGAAGCCTAGACAGAGGGGCCGCTGTGGATATAGTGTTTTTGGACTTTGCAAAGGCATTTGACACTGTCCCTCATAGACGTCTAATGGGTAAATGAAGGACTATAGGTTTAGAAAGTATAGTTTGTAATTGGATTGAGAATTGGCTCAAGGACCGTATCCAGGGAGTTGTGGTAAATGAATCCTACTCTCAATGGTCCCTGGTTAGAAGTGGTGTACCACAGGGTTCAGTGCTGGGACCCCTATTATTCAACTTATTTATTAATGATATATAGGATTAAAAGGATTAAAAGCACTATTTCTATTTTTGCAGATGACACCAAGCTATGTAGTAATGTTCAGTCTATGGAAGATGTTCATGAATTGCAAGCGGTTTTAAACAAACTGAGTGTTTGGGCATCCACTTGGCAAACGAAGTTTAATGTAGATAAATATATACTTATGCACCTGGGTATGAACAACCTGCATGCATCATATGTCCTAGGGGGCGCTACACTGGGGGAGTCACTTGTTGAGAAGGATCTGGGTGTACTTGTAAATCATAAATTAAATAACAGCATGCAATGTCAATCAGCTGCTTCAAGGGCCAGCATGATATTGTCGTGTATTAAAAGAGACATGGACTCGCGGGACAGGGATATAATATTACCACTTTACAAAGCATTAGTGAGGCCTCATCTAGAATATGCAGTTCAGTTCTGGGCTCCAGTTCATAGAAAGGATGCCCTGGAGTTAGAAAAAATACAAAGAAGAACAACGAAGCTAATAAGGGGCATGGAGAATCTAAGTTATGAGAAAAGATTAAAATAACTAAACCTATTTAGCCTTGAAAAAAGACGACTAATGGGAGACATGATTAATTTATATAAATATATTAATGGCACATACAAAAAAAGATGGTGAAATCCTGTTCCATGTAAAACCCCCTCAAAAAACAAGGGGGTACTCCCTCCGTCTGGAAAAAAAAAAAAGGTTCAACCTGCAGAGGCGGCAAGCCTTCTTTACTGTGAGAACTGAGAATCTATGGAATAGTCACCGCAGGAGCTGGTCACAGTAGCTACAGTAGATGGCTTTTAAAAAATGCTTAGATAATTTCCTAGAACAAAAAAATATTAGCTCCTATGTGTAGAAATTTTTTACTTTCCCATCCCTTGGTTGAACTTGATGGACATGTGTCTTTTTTCAACCGTACAAACTATGTAACTATGTAACACATCCAGCTATAGGCAAAGTCTGAAACTCCTGTGTAGTAGAAAAAAATGTTTTTATGTGTCACTGTGGCCTAAGGTTCATCAATAATAACTTCTGTCAAGTATGCTGAATGGGTAGAAAAAATAAATTTTACTCAAATGTCCCTGTTACAATATTATAATTGTAATAAAAACTGCATATTGTGCAATAAAGCGCATTACAATTCAATAAACCTAAAGAAAAAGAAAAATATTCAAATAGACTACATGTACACCATCGATCCAGTACCAGATTTACACCTCAGGAGCCTTTACACACAGATGGGCTGACACCTCAGACTCTACCCATCAGGTAAACCACACCTTCAAGGGATTGTCCAGTTTTAGCAAATTAATTTCACTTTTTGTATAATTAAAAGTTATGCAATTTTCTAACATACTTTCTGTAATAATTCCTCACATTTTTCAAGATCTCTGCTTGTTTTTATCTAGTAGGAGTATTTTATTGTTTACTTCCAATGAATAAAATAGTGCCCATGGTCATGTGATAGACACAAAGGTGCACGGCTCGTTACAGCTACAGTATGCATATCAGAGTTATCTTCTAATGATCCCAGCCGGGGGGGGGGAACTAGGAAAGACTGGGCCCCATAGCAAACTCTTGACTGGGCCCCCCCAGGTGCCACAAGCAGCCCCCCTTATAAATAGTGCCCCCTGTAGAATGTGCCATACAGCCCCCCTGTAGACAGTGCTATATAGCCCCGCCCATAGACAGTATCACACCCCATTTGTAGATAGCGTCCCCACCTCCCCCTTGTAGATAGTGCCATACAGCCCCCTATAGATATCGCCATAAAGCCCCCACTGTATGTAGCGCTATACAACTCCCACTGTATATAGTGCCCCCCTCCCTTGTATACAGTGCCACACAGCCCCCCCCTTAGTAGAAGGTGCAGCACAGCCCCCCCCCCCCCCTTAGTAGAAAGTGCCACACACAGGCCCCTGTATATTGTGCCACACTCAGCCCCCTGTAGATAGAGCCACAGCCCTTCCCCTTGTAAATAGTGCCATACAGTTCCCCCATGTGTATAGTGCCATGCAGCTCCCCCTTTTGTATAGTGCCACACAGCTCCCCCTTGTGTAAAGTTGCATCAGCCAGGGAGATGTCACTCAAACATGGAAAGGTGGGTTTGGAGACAGGACTATGTGACTCTTCAGGATAGTGGCACCACCCCATGACCCTCTAATGAGTAATTAGCATATAGTGTGCACCGTTTTGAAAGTGGATTTTAAAGATTTTGCTGCATCTGAAAAAAACATACAAGGGAATGTTTGCAAATATTGTCAGGTCATGTATTACCGCATGGTGGTGGTTCAAGGGGTTAAAACTACCTGACAGATTCCCATTAAATATACAATGAATTGAGAAAAACTCCATCCAGAAAATCACATACTTATTTCTCTGTGCACAATGCGAATAAATATATATAATTTTGACTATGTGATTTTCTGTTTTTTGTTTTTTTATATATATAATCTATCTCTCACTGGTAAAATTAACCTAGCCTAAAAATTCTAGACTGTTCATGTCTTTGACAGTGGGCAAACTTACAAAATCAGCAAGGGAACAAATACTTATTTCCTTCACTGTATACACAGCACTAAAACCAATCCCATATGTATATACAGCACCAGAACAAAGCTCAGTACTTACATACAGCATCAGAACCAAAATCAGTACATATATACAACACCAGAACAAATACAGCTCAATTTATTGCAACCCCTGCCGTATAGGTTTGTACGGCGTAAAACTACAGCTCGCAGCATGGCCCGAACAATGGTAAGGATATGCTGGGCGATGCTGTTTAAAAAAAAAAAAATCATACCACCATCATCTCGCTGCAGATCACACAGTGACTACAATACTGATTAGAGGCAGAATAAACATTTACATTAAGTGACTCACCGGTGACGTTTTAGATTCTAGTTCTTTTCTTCTCCCTCCGGTCCAGACATCTTTGATGGATTTCTACCGACCATTACCCATTTCTGCAGTTTTCCGCTCAGATGTCTTCAGCTTCTCACTTTTAAAACATTTCTGCACCTATAAACAAATTCTCAACACCTCTAAATATAATAAAGCACCATATACTGCACTTCTAACTATATTAGCGCCATACACTGTGTCCCTGATTATAATAGTACCATACACTATCACACACCCACACACCGTGTCCCCTGTAGATAGTGCCCCCATAGCCCCCTGTAGATAGTGACCCCCATAGAGCCTCTGTAGATAGTGACCTACATAGAAGCCCCTGTAGATAGTATCCCACATACAACCCTCTGTAGATTGTGCTCACATATGGACTCCAGAGCTGCAAGGCAATAGTGCTAACCACTGAGCCACTGTGCTGCCCTACATATAGCTTCCCCTATAGATAGTGCTCCACGTATAGCCCACCTCTGTAGATAGTGTCTCACATATAGCTCCCCCTGTATATAGTGTCCCACATATAGCCCACCCCTGTAGACTGTGCCCTTCATATAGCCACCCTGTTGCTAGTGCCCCACAGGTAACCCACCCCTGTATATAGTGTCCCCAATATAGCCCACCCCTATAGAAAGTACCTTAAAAAAATAGCTCCCCTATAGATAGTGCTCTACATATAGCCCACCCCTGTATAGTGTCTTACATATAGTGCCCCACATATAGACCCCCCTGTAGATAGTGCCCCACATCCCCACATATAGACCCCCCTGTAGATAGTGGCCCACATATAGACCCCCCTGTATATAGTGGCCCACATCCCCACATATAGACCCCCCTGTAGAATGTGCCCCACATCCCCACATATAGACAAACCCTGTATATAGTGGCCCACATATAGACGACCCCCCTGTAGACAGAGCCCCCACTATAGATAATGCCACTCACAGTTTTATGAGAAAAAAACAAAAAAACTTTACATACTCACATGATCCCGTTCCCACGCTGTTCGCTGGCAATGCAAATCTGCTCTCTTCTGAGCAGGTCTGCTGGAGCTGAACGAGCGTCGTCCAATGATGCTGATTGGCGGGGCAGAGTGACTTGCCCCTTCAGTCAGCGCCTTTCAAGCATGGAAGCGGTGCGATGATGTCATCGTGCTGTTAGCCAATCAGCGTCATTGTAATGCGCTGGATGGTCGGGCGCGTAACCTGCCCGGCTATTTAGCGCTAATGCATGTATTTGGCTGTCGCTAGCACCGGGTGGCCTCCTCCGGTGCTAGCGACGCCTAAAGGCATGAGAGGTCCTGTGTCGCCCGGCCCATACTTGTTGGGGGCTCGGCGGTGCAGGCCCCATAGTAGCGGCGCTACCGCTGTAGCAGCCATAACGTCTGCTAGTGGTGCCACCGTGCATATGGGGGGATGTCGGCTGGCGGCACGGGCCCCTTCAAGCCGCGGACCCCGTATCAGCTGCTACAGCTGCTACCGCGGTAGTTATGCCATTGATTCCAGCAGCTGTGTGTGCATCACATGACCATGGAATACAATCAGGGAGAAAAAATAGGACCAAATATGCTAGGCGTTGCTATGAAGAAACATATTTAATGGATGAAAGGAAATACAGGCTACACGTTTCGACGCAGGACTTGCGTCTTCATCAGGCCATAAATATATATATGGGCGATATGCCCTTATTATCGATTGCATGTATATCATTACAAGAAATTAATATACCACATGGTGGTTCTTTTCACTTCACTGTTTTTATCTGTAATCAAGTTTTTATATGTGATTGTAGTTTTATTGCTTCATTACAATGATTTTGTAAATCACAAATTTATATGTGCAACCCAAACTAAAATGTATTGCTTGAGAAAGGCCACCTTGGAGTTGGGCTAAAACGTTGCATGTGGTGATTATAGATCCATTTCTTACACTGATCTTGGAGTGCTGTCCTGTGTATTGGATTTCGTTATATATTTATATATATTTATGGCCTGATTAAGACGCATGTCCTGCATTGAAACGCGTAGCCTGTATTTCCTTTCATCCATTAAATATGTTTCTTCATAGCAGCGCCTAGCATATTTGGTCCTATTTTTTCTCCCTGATTGTATTCTATACCTGGCGGTAAATTTCCATTTACCGGTTTGGACCTGGGCAGCAGCTGTATCTCTGATCTACCTACACACACTCTGGGTGTGTCTGCTTCCAACACATCCCAAGTAGCAGTGATTAGCATGTAGGCTGATTTATCTCTTTCAACAGTGTTGTGCCTGTTCAGCATAACCTCTCTAGGTGAGTACAATTCACCTTATCTCTGTGCAAATTACTCGTGGGTAATCTACACTATGTGGCGCCGTGTGTTGTTCTTTTTCTCCCTATCCAGCATCACATGACCATGGACAGAATTTTATCCACTGGAAGTAAACAAGGAATGTTACAACTGAGGAACAACAAGCAGAGATCTTGAAAACTGAGGACTTAATACAGAAAGTATATTGGAAAATTGTATATCTCTTTATTGTACAGAAAATAACATTAATTTGCTGTTACCGGACAACCCCTTTAAGTCACACATGGTTTTAAAATGTTTGTCTGCACTTACAAAATAAAGAACATTGCAGTATGTGTGTCTTACAGCATCTATCACCCTCTGCAGCATTCTTCCTTCGTAGCAATGCTCCTCTTAAGGACCTTTTACACAATGTGATCATCGCCTGAAGAATCATTTGACACCCTTTAGGCTGGGCCATCTAGAGGCACAGACAAATCCAGCCCTGAATCGTTCCATACATTAGTGAACAAAGCTTTCCAGGTTGTGTCATATAACGTCTCCTGCAGGACTATTAACTTTGCTTAGAAGTTGGGGAGGGCTGTATGGTGCATTATGATAGCACCCAGCTTTCAGTTTTTAGCTGGACATTTAATTAAAAATAAACTTTTACAAATAGTAAGTAAAACTTAATACCTGCCCCACCATTATGCTGTGTGGGGCAGCTATGGGGAATATTATACTGTGGGGACAGCTATGGGGGTACTATGCTGCATGGGGGAAGCTATGGGGCATTATGCTGTATGAGGGAATTTGTTTGGGCATTGTACTGCACGGGGGCATCTGTGTGGGCATTATACTGTATGGGGCATCTGTGAGGGCATTATACTGTATGGGGCATCTGTGTGGGCATAATACTGTATGGGGCATCTGTGTAAGCATTATACTGTATGGGGCATCTGTGTAGGCATAATACTGTATGGGGGCATCTGGGTGGGCATTATACTGTATGGGGCATCTGTGTGAGCATTATACTGTATGGGGCATCTGTGTGGGCATAATACTGTATGGGGCATCTGGGTGGGCATTATACTGTATGGGGCATCTGTGTGGGCATTATACTGTATGGGGGCATCTGTGTGGGCATTATACTGTATGGGGCATCTGTGTTGGCATTATACTGTATGGGGCATTAGGGTGGGCATTATACAGTATGGAGCATCTATGTGGGCATTGTACTGTATGGGGCATCTGTGGGCATTATACTGTATGGGGGCATTAGACTGCATGGTGGCAGCTATGGGGGCATTATACTGTGTGGAGAGCACTATGGGGGCAAGATACTGTGTGGGCTGAACCGGTTGTGCATGGGCGGGGATTGGGTGGGATTAGAGGCGTAGCTTAAAGGAGAAAAAAAATTGCCGCTGCGCGCCACATCGATTGTCCCTCTTTGTTATACTTGAAAGTATAGCACTGTCTACAGGGAGGGCTGCATAGCACTGTATGGGGAGGCTGTATAGCCCTGTCTACAGGGGGTGCTGTATAGCACTGCCTGCAGGGAGGCTGTATAGCACTGTCTACAGGAGGGGGCTGTATGGCACTATTTACAGGGGGCACTATATACTAGGGCGGGCTGTGTGAGGCACCCAGGGGAGGGGGGCCCAGTCAAAAGTTTGCTATGGGGCGTAGTGTTTCCTAGTTACGCCCCTGATCTGCATGAATGCCAGTACCCAAGGATTCCCAGCAGAACATTGCCCAGAACATCACACTGCCTCCTGCCAGCTTGCCTTAGTGCATCCTGCTGCCATCTCTTTTCCAGCTAAGCGACGTACATGCACAGGGCCGTCCACAAAACGATGCAAAATTATGTAAAAGAATTGATCATACCAGGTCACCTTCTTCCGTTGCTCCATGGTCCAGTTCTAATGTGTTCATTTTAGGCACTTTTAGTGGTGAACAGGGATCAGCATGGGCACTCTGACCAGACTGTGGCTACATAGCCCCAAATGCAGCAAGCTTGGATGCACTGTTTGTTCTGACCTCTTTCTATCATAGCCAGCATTAGGGTTTTTTTTAGCAATTAGTGCCAGAGTAGTTTTTCTGTGATCTTTTCTGTGGAATCAGACCAAGACGGGTTAGCCTTCGCTCCCCATGCACATCAATGAGCCTTTTTCGCCCATGACCATATTGCTGGTTCACCAGTTGTCCTTCCTTGGTAGATACTAACCACTGAATCCGGGAACTCTGCAGAATATCTGCCAGTTTAGACATGCTCAGACCCTAGTCTGACGTGTAGCCATCACAATTTGGCCCTTGTCGAAGTTGCTCACATATTTACTCATTACCATTTTTTCTGCTTCCAACAAATCAACTTCAAGAACCAACCATTCATCTGCTGCCTAATATATCCCACCCCTTAACAGGTGCCATTGTAATGATATTCAATGTTATTCACTTCTCCTGTCAGCAGTTTTACTGTTATGGCTGAATGGCGTAGATATGTAATATAAAGGGGTTGCCCCAACTGGACAACTCCTTTTCCAAATGCACCTGCCCCAGTGACCAGTAACTGGAACCAGTGATGGACCAGCCACTGAAACCCCCTTGCGATCAGCTGCTATGGCTACCATATAATAAATGGTCATGCCATGTCTGCCACTCTTTTCAGTGGCTATGAATTCTGGCTATTAAAGGGGGATCTCGAGCATGCGTATATGATTTTCTGAACATTTTCTGAACACGTATAGAGTATGTGCAAAAAATGAAAATGAAGACAAGCATAACTTGAAGTTTCTGGGCCCCAATGCAAAATCTGTAAGGGTGTATTTAGATTTGTTGCAGAAATTTCAGCGACTGTTCCATTCATCTAAATGGGGTTTGCAGAAATCCATGTGCGTGCTGCAGAAACAACCACATTCAGATGTATGGAACTGATTTTCAGTCGCAGAAATTACAGCAACAAATTTGCTACAAGTGAATATACCCTAATAGAGTCCCCCACCTACCATGTTCCATTTATAATAGTTGTATTTTTATGTGGTGGAGAGACTCTTCGGCCCACTCAGGCACCAGGACTTGCTACACCCCAAATGTACAATAAAAAAAACAGCTAATATAAACTCCACCTGTGGACTTTCTTAAATGCAGATCTAATATAAGACTGACAATATGGTTCAGTACAACATTCTACAAACCTTTTTTTAGGAAGCTGCAGGCTTGTCCTGCTGGCTGGCAATTAAATGCCTATGATATAGAGTCTATTTGAATTGTGATGTCCTTAGCTGAAATTCTTCAGATCTGTTAGGCAGAATGACTTGTGGTTTATTAATAGTGATACATTCATTATTATACATTTATCATTCGCTTGCTCCTTTTAATACTTTATGTGAACCGTTTTCGAGTGCTAAAATACAGAGTGCGGTATTCATAATAATAATAATGAATGTGTCATTTTCATATCTTCTTTCCGCAATGCGTCATATACTTTTCAAATACTTATATCATACTGTTTTATTGAAGCACACACTGAGGGAAATGACTTAGAAGGCAGTGGACGCTTGACAGGGTAAAAAATATTTGACATAAATTTTAATAATGGCTACTTCTATTCGGTTGAGGTATGTACATAAAACCAGTGGATAGGAAAGAACAAAACAGAACTGAATTATACACATGGAAAATGAGCCGAAATGAAAATGTTATGCGCTCAACAAATACAAATATGCTACATAGTCGTTGGGACTGGAAAGAAGAATTTAACTTTGTATAACAATTAACATATATATTATTTTAGTAATTAGTTTCTAGATATAAGTTTGTCTCAAGCACATGACCATCCACCATAGTTTCAGTGTAGCCAGTGCCGTGTTCACTTATAGTGTTCAGCAGGTCTGTCATTTTGGTCAAGGGACCACATGACTGTATTATATGTTCTGCACGAATGGATCCATAATACAACATCCATAGTAGTATGTCGATCCATATTATACCTCTGTACGCCTCTGATTTCATGCAAAATCATACAATGGCTTTCTCAAATTCCATAAGAATTAGAAAAGAAAAATTGTGTCATGCTTATTGTAGTAGAGGTATTGTGCTATAAGGGTGAGGGCCCAGGATGGTGTACGGTCCTTGCAGGGTTTCTGCGGAAGAGATGGAATAGATACCAGGAGCTTGTGGCAACAGAACCTTTACTAAGCCAGTGTTAATACACTTGGCCACAGCAGGCAAATGAACACTTCTCAATATGAGAGGCACAGTCCCTTGCAAGTTATGATTCAGGCTGGTGGTTGATGGCTTGCTGGCTTGAAGGTGGGGAGCTCACGAGGGTAATACCACGCAGGGATGTTGCCGAGAAAGATTAAATGAAGCAGGAGTTATAGTGGCAAAACTTTATACAGTAATTTACTTGCACTTAAATTATACACAGATATAGAAATGCTTATCTGAACTCTGATAACTTGCTGCAACATGATAACTTATAACTTAAAGAGGCTCTGTCATCAGATTTTGCAACCCCTATCTGCTATTGCTGCAGATCGCCGCTGCAATGTAGATTACAGTAACGTTTTTATTTTTAAAAAACGAGCATTTTTGGACAAGTTATGACCATTTTTCTATTTATGAGGCTTACAAAGTACAACTGGGCGTGTTTACAGTAAAAGTACAACTGGGCGTGTATTATGTGTGTACATCGGGGCGTTTTTACTTCTTTTACTAGCTGGGCGTTAGGAATGGGAGTGTATGATGCTGACGAATCAGCATCATCCACTTCTGTTCGTTAACACCCAGCTTCTGGCAGTGCAGACACACAGCGTGTTCTCGAGAGATCACGCTGTGACGTCACTCACTTCCTGCCCCAGGTCCTGCATCGTGTCGGCCACATCGGCACCAGAGGCTACAGTTGATTCTGCAGCAGCATCAGCGTTTGCAGGTAAGTAGCTACATCGACTTACCTGCAAACGCCAATGCTGCTGCAGAATCAACTGTAGCCTCTGGTGCCGATGTGTCCTCTCTCGTCCGACACGATGCAGGACCTGGGGCAGGAAGTGAGTGACGTCACAGCGTGATCTCTCGAGAACACGCTGTGTGTCTGCACTGCCAGAAGCTGGGCGTTGTGTAGAGAAGTGGATGATACTTCTCGTCAGAACGCCCAGCTAGTAAAAGTAGTAAACACGCCCAGATGTAACACACATAATACACGCCCAGTTGGACTTTTACTTTAAACACGCCCAGTTGGACTTTAGCAAGTCTCATTTGCATAAATACAAAAATGGTCATAACTTGGCCAAAAATGCTAGTTTTTTAAAAATAAAAACGTTACTCTTACCTACATTGCAGCGCCGATCTGCTGCAATAGGAGATAGGGGTTGCAAAATCTGGTGACAGAGCCTCTTTAAACCATTGCAAAAGTCAAATTTAAATTTGTTGCCACAGTGTATTCAATGCATAAATAGTCAAGGTAAAGATTATAAAATCTGTACAATTCTTACCTGCCCTAATGGTACACACGGCCGCAGAAAATATTTACAATTCTTCCCACTTTGGAAATCCCAAAATTAGTTACGGCTCAGACTGACAAGGTGGCTGGCTTGTTCTGTATAACCCGGCAGACTCCTTGATACAAGAACTATCTGTTTTGGACCTAGTGGGCTCAAGATGATGGCTGCTACTTGAGTTACTTCGGGTCTAGGGACCCACGAGATGGTGGCTGCTTGCTGCCCTATAAAGACTCTTTAAGCATCAACATCGACTTTCAATCCTTAGGCCCCATGCACATGACCCTAAAACAGCGGACCGTAACACGGTTTGCGGTTTTACGGACCCATTAACTTCCATTGGCCGCGGACACCTTTCCGTATCACTACGGATGGGTGTCCGTGCCATAGAACTCTGCTGGGAATTATGGAGCATGTCAGTTTTTTCATACTTTACATGGGAGCATGGCCCGAAAATGCGGGTGGCCGTCAGCAGACGGCCGTGCCCGTAATCGTGGGCCGCGATTACGGGCACGGTCGTGTGCATGGAGCCTTAGTCTTTCACAATGCTGGCCACTGACCGGAACACCTCTCTGACTGTCTCGGGCCATGTCTCACTCTCACATGCCCTATTCGTTCCGCAATCTGTACAGTAGTGATCTGCCACAGCCCCCTCTGCTCACTCTTCAGGACCTGTCGCCACCTTAGGCCCAATGGTAGATACTAATGCAGTACATTCCTTACTTGTCGAATCCAGTCTCCTCAGTTCCTGCTGCTCACAGTTGGTTTATCACTATAGCAGCTTTTACCATTTTCCCCTCTATGCAGCGATACTCTCTTGGTACACAGAGCTTAGGTCACACCAACTTCCTCCCAACACTGTTACAGAACAGTATACGCAGGCCTTAAATCTGTGTCTCTGTTGTACATCCTGACTCCCTATTTTTTTAAGTGAACAAGCTAAGCACCTTGCCCTACCTTATCCTAAACTGGTATTAAATGCAACAGGATGCCACATGTACATGTATTTTCGTCTTCGGTGGCTGGATTTACCATCCTCTTCTCTTCTGTACAATATTGTAGCATATCTACTCCCAACATTGCAAGGCAGTGACCGGTTTCATCACTGCACAAGTGCCACCTAATTAAAGAATAAGAATAAAGACAGCAGCAACAATAATGAGATAGTTACATTGCTACGTGGGGCCCGAAATACAATGATAGCAATAAGTGCAACGTTTCCCTTTTAACTACGGGGATGCACTACTTACATATTGCAGGCTTAGGGCTCCTTCACACGAACGTAGCCCACCTCGGACGTGAAAAACTGCCGTTTTCCACGTCCAAGGTGGACCCGTTGTCACGGATCCCCCACAGACTACAGTCTATGGAAGGACGCGTGACACGCAGTAAAATAGGACAAGTCCTATTTTTCAACGGAGCGTTCACACGCTTCGTTGAAACAACGATCGTGTGAACAGCCCCATTGAAATGCATTGAGTCCGTGTGACGGCCGTTGTTTTAGCGGCCGTCACACGGACGTGATCCACGCTCGTGTGAATGAGGCCTTATACTTTTGTTGGACAGAGTCAAGGGTACACCTCCTTAATGCAGGGGGATGTACAGACTACAGTCCACCTGCTTGAGTTGTCGCACACTTGTATTTTTAGCAGCTTTCTCAACTCACTCTCGGTACTTCCCGCAGCAGCTCTTTCTCTAGGCACGTTCCTCCTCTTCCATACAAACACTGGATACTATTGTCTGGAGCCGTTTTATACAAGTAGTTCCACCACCAATGTCAGGATGCAGTGTAGCCACGCTGAGATGTCCTGGTTATGTATTATGGCATAGTATAACATTAATAAAGTTGGCATCCGAGCAGTGTATCCTGGCACCAAATAATTTAGACTATCAGCTAGCCAACCATCATCTGCCGCACATGTCATGAATTAAAGTAACATTACAGTGTAATAACCAAAATAGCAGCACAACATAAGTACAACAGGCCGGATAGGCAACTCCTCCTTTAAAACGCCACCTGGGGTGAAATCAAAACAAAAAATACAAGACTAAGTGTAAAGCCACAGTGTACAAACAAATAAACCATATTCTGGCATATGTACAAACATACAAAACATGTATCAAAGTCCCATTTTAGAGTTGAAAATTCTCCCCCACACTCTTACAGTTTTGTAGAAGGAATGCTTTTAGGGGAGTATATCTCTATACTTTGATGCACCATATGGCGGCACATCGAGTGTTCATGACTCCTTATGAGACACTCTCCCAACTGGCTAACCAGTATCAGATATTTTTTAATTAAAAGTGGTTGTTCATCAGGACGACAATGAGTTACTCCTCCCGCCCTGGAGGACTCTGCATGATCATATATTACATGGATGTTTATTCATTTGATCTTCGAGGATTTAGACTGCTGGACCCGCGGTCAGTTGTTATTACAGAGGAAGTGGCAGGTAGCAGAATAGCTCATATTCTCATAACATGTGCTGTAGAAGCAGACGAAAAACGTGGCATTGTTTGAGGCAACCTCTCCAAATCCCCCAAATGTTGTCAGGTGTTTTAGAATCTACCCTTGTTCTATATATACTGCAGAAGACAAGGCCTAAGTTCAACTGATAACAGTTATTACTGACAGCAGACAAAGCCCTTAAAACCTTTTTATTACGTTATATGATCCCTTGCAGCTAAACAGTAAAGGCAAGGCAGTGTTTGATGCCAGAGAATTATAGAATTGTAAAACCTGGGCAACTTGATCATTTTTCCAGCAATAGGTAACACTATGGTTAACCCAGAGGCGTAGCTAGGTTCTCCAGCACCCGGGGCAAAGATTCAGTTTGTCGCCCCCCCCCCCAACCTCTTTCCCGACATCTCCTTCCCCCTCGCCGTGTTTGTTTTCTCTACCAATCGACGTGTCATTTCTTTTTATGTAACGCGAGCATAAAATTATTTGTACATTTCACAAGCAATGTGGTTCTATACACAACACCAGAACCAAGCTCGGTACATATATACAGCCCCAGAACAAATACAGCTCAATTTAGTGCAACCCCTGCCGTATAGGTTTGTACGGCGTAAAACTACAGCTCCCAGCATAGCCCGAACAATGGTAAGGATATGCTGGGAGATGCCGTTTCACAAAAAATAAATCCTATCATAATCATACCACCCATCATCTCGCTGCAGATCATACAGTGACTACAGTGCTGATTAGAGGCAGAGTGAACATTTACATTAAGTGACTCACCGGTGACGTCTCAGATTCTAGTTTTTTTTCTTCATTTGGTCCAGACCTCTATGATGACTTCTCCCGGTCCATTTCTGCAGTTTGCCGCTCACATGTCTTCAGCTTCTCACTTTTCCAACATTTCTGCACCTATAAATAAATATAAAGTTATCATTATACCACACACTACACCCCTAAATATAATAGTGCCATACACTGCACCTCTAATTATAATAGCACCATACACCGTGTCCCACACACACACTGTGCCCCCTGTAGATAGTGCCTGCCATAGAGCCCCCTGTAGATAGTGCCTGCCATAGAGCCCCCTGTAGATAGTGCCTGCATAGAGCCCCTGTAGATAGTGCCCCCATATAGACCACCCCTGTATATAGTGTCCCACAAATAACTCCCCCTATAGTGCTCTACAGATAGCCCACCCCTGTATATAGCCCCCTGTAGATATAGCCCTCCCCTGTATATAGAGCTCTGCAGATAGCCCAACTATGTATGTAGCCCCCCTGTAGATATAGCCCACCCCTGTATATAGTGCTCCACATATAGTCCACCCCTGTATATAGTGTTTCACAGATAGCCCACCCCTGTATATAGCCCCCCCTTGTACATATAGTCCACCCCTGTATATAGTGCTGCACTAGATAGTCCACCCCGGAAATATAGTGCTCCACAGATAGCCCACCCCTGTATATACTATATACAAGGGTGGGCTATCTGTGGAGCACTATATACAGGGGTGGACTATATGTACAAGGGGGCTATATACAGGGGTGGGCTTTCTGTGGAGCACTATAGGGGGGAGCTATTTGTGGGATACTATATACAGGGGTGGGCTATATCTACAGGGGGACTATATACAGGGGTGGGCTATATCTACAGGGGGACTATATCTAAAGTGGGACTATATACAGGGATGGGCTATCTACAAGGGGACCATATCTACAGGGGGACCATATCTACAAGGGGACCATATCTACAGGGGGACCATATCTACAGGGGGACCATATCTACAGGGCTGGGCTATATCTACAGGGCTGGGCTATATCTACAGGGCTGGGATATACACAGGGGGGCTATATATACAGGGGTGGGCTATACACAGGGGGGCTATATCTACAGAGGGGGCTATACACAGGGGGGCTAATCTACAGGGGTGGGCTATATACAGGGGTGGGCTATATACAGGGGGAATATATCTACAGGGGGCTATATCTACAGGGCTGGGCTATATCTACAGGGCTGGGCTATATACAGGGCGACTATATCTACAGGGGGCTATATACTGGGGTGGGCTATCTATGGAGCACCATATACAGGGGTGGGCTATATCTACAGGGGGCTATATACTATATAGCCTACCCCTGTATATGGTGCTCTATAGACAGCCCACTCCAATATATAGCCCCCCTGTAGATATAGTCCCCCTGTATATAGCCCCCCTGTAAATATAGTCCCCCTGTAGATATAGTCCCCCTGTATATAGCCCAGCAGATATAGTCCCCTGTATATAGCCCAGGCCTGTAGATATAGTCCCCCTGTATATAGCCCCCCTGTAGATATAGTCCCCCTGTATATAGCCCAGCAGATATAGTCCCCCTGTATATAGCTCAGCCCTGTAGATATAGTCCCCCTGTATATAGCCCAGCCCTGTAGATATAGTCCCCCTGTAGATAGACACCCCCCATAGATAAAGTCCCCCGTGTAGACAAAGTCCCACCCGCAGATACAGCCACACTTCTATTACAATTTTAAAAAAAACAAAAAACATTTCAAACTCACCTTATTCCCGCTCCCACGCCGTCCGGCAGCCATGGAGACTTGCTCTCTTCTGCGCAGGTCTCCAGGGGGTTTAACACAGCGTCTATGAAAGGCGCTGATTGGCTGGGCAGGATGACTTTCCCAGTCAGTCAGCGCCTTTCATCGACAGAAGCGTCACTGGTACAAAAGGTACCAGTCGCTTCATTCGTGGAAAGGCGCTGAATGGCCGGGCACGGAACGTGCCCGGTCATTCATTGCTTCTAATTGTACCTGTGTCCTTGCGACACAGGTACAATTATAGTGCAGGAGGAGGGGGCGCTGGCGCCCCCCTCTGAACTGCGCCCGGGGCACATGCCCCGCTTGCCCCCCCCTAGCTACGCCCCTGGGTTAACCCTTTAGTGACCAGCCTATTATAAGCCTTAACTGTTTCCCGACCGCTGGCTGTGTATTTACGGCCAGTGGTCATGGTCCTTAAAACTATTTACAGCGCGGGTTTTAACTTGCTGAACGAGCGATCAGGTAGCAGAATGTTGGGTTTTCGGATGTCATTGACTGCCGGGGGACCGTGAGGAGAAGATAGAAGTAGCTTTTATTGCTTCTGTCTTCTCCAATCTCTTTTACACAGCGCTCAATGAGCGCTGTGTATAGGATTAGAGGCAGCGGCCGCGGTGGTCTGGTCACATGATCGCTGGGTGCCGTTAGTGGCAGACTGCTGCTGGGTCTTACTAGACCCAGCACAGCCCTATTAGTGACAATAGTCACTATGAGAGGGCTGATTTCGCAGTGCAGCCCCAGTTACAGTGGAAAAAGATGGTGTAAAAGAAAGAAAAAAAATATATAAAGTCCCCCAAGGGTCTTTTCTGACCTTTGAGGGACAGACCATTGTAATAAAAAAATAAAAGTAAAGTGCACAAAAAATGAATAATAAATACACATAAAATACCCACCCCAAAAAAACCTGTTCCCCCCGCCAATCATTGTCGTAATGCTAGTCCTGAGCCAATTACCCTAATATAGACATGTAATATATTAAAATTTCTGGTAGACAATGGCGATCACAAATAAAAAGTCTATTTTAGGGTAAAACTAACATTTTAGGGTAAAACTATGTTATTACCAAAAAAAAATAGCTGAAAAGTAAAAAAGCTTATTTTTTTACTATTATTTTCAAACGTTAAGCCTAAAAATTCTAAAATAGCAAAGAGGATGTATGTAAAAATGATAAAAAAAAAAAAGAAACCTGCATTGTCTACGGAAAAAACATCGCAAAAATCATGTCGCTAGCCCGACAAATAAAAAAGTTATAGCCATTTAATTAACGCGTGCTAAAAATTGCTAAACGGTGTCTGGTCCTGAAGGCTCAAAATAGCCCGGTCCTGAACTGGTTAATGACTATGCAATTTTTCTTATAACTGTTTTCTTTTTCTACATAGCCGTATAAGGACTAGTTTTTTGCGGGATGAGTTGTAGATTTTAATGGCACCATTTTAGGGTACATATAATTTTTTTATTAACCTTAATAAAAAAAATTGAGGGGAATAGTAAAAAAACAGCAATGCCGCTATTGTCTTATACGTTTTAAATTTACGCCATTCACCATACCGCTTAAATAACATGTTAACTTCAATCTCTGGGTTGGTACAATTACGGCGATATATGGATTTTTTTAGGTTTTACTACTTTTGCACAATAAAAACACTTTTTTTTTTATTGTCGCATTCCAAGAGACATAACTATTTTATTTTTCCGTTGATGTAGCCACAAGAGGGCTTTTTGTGGGATAATATGTTGTTTTCATTGGTACCATTTTGGGGTAAATGGGACTTATTGAGTAATTTTATTATTCTTGGGGGGCCAATTTAAAAAATAGCAATTCCTCCGTTGTTTCTTGTTTTTTATTTTACGGTGTTCCTTGCAGTTTAAATAACATGTTTAACAACTTTATTGTTGGGGTCATTACTATCGCTGCATTACCATATTTCTGTATTTTTTTTCTTTTATTTTACAATTTTACAAAATGAAACCACTCTTTATGGAAAAAAATTGTTTTAATATTTTTTTACTGTGCACTTTTTTTTATTAATTTTATTTCAAATTAATGAATTATTTTTTTAGTCCCACTAGGGGACTTCAATATGTGATCTTTTGATCGCTTACATAATGCTTTGATATATTTAGTTAACCAAAGCATTATTGCCTGTCAGTGTAAAACAGATAGGCAATCTATTAGGCACGGCGTAATGGGCAAATAGCCAGGGCAGGAATGGAGGCCTATGTCAGGCCCTCGGCTGCCATAGCAACCCATTCGCGGCCCGCTATCGCATTTGCGGGCTGTCGATGGGTGACAGAGGGACCGCCTCCCTCTGTAAGTCACTATTGAAGGAAACTTCAACTTTAAGCAGGAAACCGGCAGTTATCACAGGACACCAGTACAGGACTTAGATTAGGCAGCCATAAAAAGGCATGTTGGTGGTCACTAACGTGTTAAATTATATTTAAACATTAACCCCTTCCTGACATTTGTCGTATGGATATGTCATGGAAAGCCAGTGCTTCCTGCATTTTGCCATATCCATATGACAAATGGATGGCACCGGCTCAGAAGCTGAGTCGGTGCCATCATCCCCGGATGTCAGCTGTATCTTACAGCTGACATCCGGCTGTAATGGCGGAGACCAAAATTAGCTTTGATCCCCATCATTAACTCCTTAAATGCAACAGTCGAAAGCGATTGCTGTATTTAAGGAGTTTGCAGCTCATCAGCCCCCCAGTAATGAAATTTCCGGTGTTCCGGTGGCTGCAATGGCAACCGGAGGCCTAATACTGGCCCCTGGTCTGCCTATCATGGAAGCTGTACCGGCCCCGATCGGAGGCAGGGTCTGAAAGGCTTCCGCAGCCGATGGCAAGATAGCGCCAGCTCAGGAGCTGAGCCAGCGTCATCAGCGGTGGATGTCAGCTGCATGTTACAGCTGACATCCACCTGTAATGGCAGGAACCAGAGCCAGCTCCGATCCCTGCCATTAACCCCTTAGATGCAGCGATTGCTGCATCTTAGAGGTTGCTAGCAGATCGGCCGCTCTGCCCAGCAATCGCAGGGCTGCCGACTGCTATGGCAACAGGAGACCTAACAATGGCCTCGTTCTCTGCCATTACGGAAGCCGATTAGGCCCTGCCGGGAGGTGAAGCCTCCGGGGAGGACTTTTGATGTTTGGCAGACAGGAGACAGGAGACAGGCAGACAGGAGAATTCTTCGCTGGTGACACAGCTCCAAACTAGCGGGTCACACTGGTGTTCGTAAGGCTTGAGACCTGATCATTTCTGGTGGCCCAGGCTTCCTAAAGATACTGTGAACTTTGTCTCTTCCTGCACGGTCTGTGCTTCTAATAAAGTTGCCCATTCCAAATCTGCCAGCCTGGTCTAACCTCTGCCTGTGCCTAACGCTCCCTGGCAGCATATTGCAATGGACTTTGTCACAGATCTTCATCCCTCAGCAGGATGCAATACTGTCTGGGTGGTGGTGAACCAGTTCTCTAAGATGGCACAATTTATTCCACGGCCTACCTTCTGCTTCTTGACTCGCAAAACTCTTCATCCTACATATCTTCCGCCTGCATGGCTTGCCTCTTCATATCGTGTTTGATCGGGGGGTTCAGAACACCTCAAAATTCTGGAGAGCCCTCTGCAAACTCCTCGATGTAAAATTGGACTTCTCCTCTGTCTACCATCCTCAGTCTAATGGTCAAGTAGAGAGAATTAATCAAGGAGAATTATCTTCGTCACTTCATCTCCATGCAGCATGATGATTGGGTACAGCTTCTTCCATGGGCCGAATTCTCGTATAACAATCACACAAGTGAGTCCACTACTTCCACGCCATTCTACATTGTCTACGGCCAACATCCATGAATTCCTCTTCCTGTTCATGCTACATCCCAGGTACCCACAGCTGACTCTGCGTTTGGGGACTTTTTACAGATCTGGCAGCAGACCAGGTCCCCTATTCTGCGGGCAGTCGATTGCATGAAGCGAAAAGCTGATAAACGAAGAAGAGATCCGCCTCAGTTCTCTTCGGGAACCAAAGTCTGGCTGTCCTCACAGACCATTCGTTTGAAGGTGCCCTCATACAAATTTGCTCCCAGGTTCCTCTGACTCTTTGAGATCCTGCAACAGATAAACCCTGTCTCCTATAAGCTTCGGCTGCCTCCTACCCTCAGAATCCCCAACTCCTTTTATGTGTCCCTCCTGAAACCTGTGATTCTGAAACGCTACACTAAAACTCCTAGTCATGCAGGTGCTCTCAGCGGTTCTTCTGATGTGTTCGAGGTAAAGGAGATCCTGGACTGCAAGAGGGTAGGAGGAAGGACTTTCTATTTGGTGGACTGGAGAGGGTTTGGGGTTTGGTCCTGAGAAGGGGTCCTGGGAACCACAAGAGAACCTTAAAGGGGTTGTCCGAGATTTAATGACTTTGTGTTAATGCTTGTAATTTATATATGTACATACATTTGTAATATACTTATGTTCTCCAAAATGGCCCCATTTCCAGATCCTGCCGTGGGGTACTTGACGGGTGACGTCACTCTCTGCACTGGCTCTGGCCACTTTGTTGATCTTGAATTCTTTGCCGGGTATACGCTGTGTATAGGCTGTTCTGCTTCACAGCCCGTAATGCGCATGCACTGTCACTGCTGTTCTCGCGGTCCCAGCAGGGGCGGCGCATGCGCGTTACAACAGAACAAGACGATATACACCACGTCACAAGTGACGTGTCGTATACCCGGAAAATAATTCAAGATCAACAAAGCGGCCAGAGCCAGTGCAGAGAGTGACGTCACCCGTCAAGCAGGATCTGGAAACGGGGCCACTTTGGAAAATGTAAGTATATTACAAATGTATTTACATTTATAAATTACAAGCATTAACACAAAGTCATTAAATCTCGGACAACCCCTTTAATGCCCCTACCCTCGTTAAAAAGTTCCTCTCTCGCTCTGGACACAAGAAGAGGGGGCGTAAGGGGGGGTACTCTAACGGCCGCGGTTGCGGACTGCCGCCTCCCTTTAGCTGCTGATGGACGCGACCGCAGAGCTCTCTCCTCCTGCCGACATCTCCCTCCCTGGAGACGCCAGCACATGCATCCGCTTTGCCCTGCAGTGACCACTAGGGTGCACACGCTCGTTCCCGGTATTAAAGGGCCAGCGCGCACATGTAAATAATTAATTATCCCCAGACCACCCTGGACTATAAAAAGGGCTATATGGTAAGTGTTAATTATTGACTCATTTGTATGGTACGACTATGTGTCTTACTAGCAGAGAGTTTTTCCAATTTTTTTTAATTTTTCGGTGCATTCCCATGTTAGTCTTAGCAAATGGTCCCTCATCATCCGCCATGTGTGGCGTCATCTACCTTCAAGTTCCATCTGTGCCTAAGCCTCTGCTACTGTCTGAATTTTTTTTGGGATATTATACATTTTTAGGGAATTATATACTTTGTAGGCATTGTTTGAGATTTGTGCTATGTCTAATATATATATTTATATGGTACATCTTAGGTCTCATGCACACGACCGTAGCCATGTGCACGGCCATGATTTCCGGGTCGGCCGGCCACGGAGTGACAGCCGCGAGCCGCCCGCAAATCGCGGGCCGTGCACATGGCCGCGGCCAATATTTTCAATGAGCCCGGACCGCAGAACACGGCTGTAATAAGACATGTCTGTTCTTTCTGCGGGTGGGCACCTGGGCCATGCACAGACTATGAAAACCACAGTCGTGTGCATGGCCCTATAGGAATGAATGGGGCCGCAATTCTCCCGTGGATTTTCGGGTGAATTGCGGCCGCAAAAGAGCACGTTCGTGTGCATGAGGCCTTATATATAATGTTTTAAAATATTTATCTAATCTATTGCTCTATTTACCATGTATGTTATATTATATAATTTATATGATATTGATAGTTGTTTTTGGGCAGGATGACAGGTGGCACTTTCTTACTTGTATGGGTTAAATAGTGGTACGGCTCTTCTTTACATTTCAAGTATACAAACCAGGGTTGTGATGAGTGCGCATATCTGTCACGTGATCTCTCTAGCGTCGGACTCAAAGTTGTCAAATACGGGCTGATATCAAGTTTTGGCGATTGGCAGGCACTTTTTAGCGACCGTGACATGGGTGATCTGACGTTAAGAGGGGCTGTGACTGGCTATGCGCCATTGGATATTTAAACTTGGTATGTGAGTAGTAAAGTCACCTCCTGACGTAGATAGCGAAACGCGGGTCGAGGTGTCTCCTCAGATTGGGATCAATATAATTGTTTGGATCTTTCTACCATTTATTATATTGCATACCTGTGGTTTACCTAAGGGATCAGGATCAGATTCTAGATTCCTGATCCCAGGTGGAACAATTATGAATCATTGTAATGTGCTATTTATACTAATTGCATAGGGTCATGTTGGGCCTTCCCACCCGAGGATTCTTTTACATTTTGTGTTTTTTTATCTATTGTATGTAATTGTAGGGGCATTTTTTCCCAGGATTGGGATAATAAAGATTAATCTTTTTCTACACTATTGGAATACTTTTGTATTTTTGGGTTTAGCCAAATTTTGGGTTTTTTATTTCAGATATAATTATGTCTTGATCGTTTACTTTATGCTTTAGTTACATATTGGTATATAACTCTGCTACTGTCTGGACTATTGCAGGTACACCTGTGCTAGGACTTTGCATAGACTTTATAGACTCTTGTTTGGCCAGCTACTACTCCGCTACGGCAGTGCGGCCTAGTGGGTCCACATGCCCACGGATCGAGACACATGCACTGACTGCCTCCATGATAATTTACAGCCAGAGAGTTGGTAATTTATTTAGCACTTTTGCACATGTATAGTTGATGTAGCAGATGTATTTCTCTTCCAGGGACTCCTCAGCCATTCTAGTTTCTTGTTCCAGCCATATGTACTCAACGGGGAGGGTGGGGCAACACATGGTATTATTATATTAAGACTGGCACTGCAAATCTGTATTATATTGCCATTGTAAAGAACAAAAGGAATAATTCCATGTGTGCTTGCTGGGTTGGGCCTTTACAACGTGGGAATGCTTCTAGAAGGAAGAGTTGGCAGCTGCCCAATATACCATCCTGTCACCTATAATATCCATTCCTTATCTACAGGACATGACCCTCCAATGGTAAACATTAGGAAAGGCTACTGGTTTACAGCTTATCTGCAAACACAGGCGCAAAAAAAAATCTATCAAAGTAAATTCACAAATGAATAGGTATCGGTAGTAAAAAAAATTCCCTTTCCTTATAAGAGATTATTTCAAAGAATTATTAGTAGAAAATAAGAATCTGTAACTGACAGTGGGGTCATCTATAAAATATGTTCTCAGCAGTTACTGATTGACATTGGAATAAAAACCAATGGAATAAAGGCTGGTTTACACGGGCAGATTTCTGCCTATACTGCCCACTAATCACCATTATTACAAGTCGATCGGCGCTCATTTAAAGGCTCTTTTACACGGACCAATGCAAATTGTTTATATGATCTTTTGTTCCCTATACAGTTTGTATATTGTTGGTAGCACATTCCCTATTTACACGGGAAGATGTGCCTTCGCTAATGATGATCTTATAGGCTGCATAAAAGATGTGATCAGCCAACAAACCAGCGTTTGCTTGTTTGTCGGCTGATCGCTGACATGTTTACGCGGGCCAATAATAGGGAACGATTAATGACCCCTGAAAATGGGCCTTAGGCTGCAAATCTAACTACTCATCAAGGGCTTAATGATAACTCAAAGGCATAGTTGATAGACTGATAGATATTAGATCTATACATTAGATAGAGAGATAATGTTTGCATCATTTACTATTTTAACTGTAGTACATTGTTTAACCGCTCCATAGAGGAAAATGCTTAAATATTAGAATTGCCTAGATGCCGAAATTGTTCTGTTAAAATGCCAGAACCTAATGACACCTATGTGGCGTCAATATTTAACATTGCTCTGTATGGAAAATGAAAGGTGTAACCATTACAACTGTTGAAATACTGTATAGTAATTTTACATTAATGTGAAAATAGCCCTAAACTAGACAAATACTTGAGATAACTGTTAAAATCCAATATGCCCTTCCCCCATATACATCATTATCTACTATTAACAGTAATTTTTCCTCATTTTCCAGAACATGGAAGCAGAACGTTTACATGCAACAAAGTGAGTTGGATGAAGGATCTGACACCCACTGCACCTCAGCTCTCATCAATACAAAATTAATTTCCAAGACACTGATACATATAAATCCTCCTCTGGTTCATGCCTAATAAAAATTATATCTACAAATATTTGTGCTCTAGTCCCCCCGCCCCCTTTCTACCCTGGCCACCCTGAAGAATGTGGAACCCTCATTCTTTCCTCCCCAATATTCTCCATTATGTTTCTCCATTATGTTTCTTATTATGTTTTCACTCTGGTTGCCTATTATGAGCTATCTGCCACAGAGTTCCCTAATCCCTTCACACACTAATGGTTGGTTTTACAGTGGCAGATATGGGCCCATAATGAACGTCAATCGCTGATAATTACAGGTAAATTTGCTTAAAGGCTCTTTACACAAGTCAATCTAAACTGTATGGGGACGGACGATCGTTCTGTCCACATACAGTTTACATGATGTCTGCAGCCCATCCATTATTTACACGGAGAGATGTGCTGCCAACAACGATGATTTTCAGGGTAGCATAAAATATTAAATCGAGTGTATGCTGGTTCAATTTCTTCCGAGTAAAACAATACCCCACATGTGGTCATAAACGGCTGTTTGGACACACGCCAGGGCTTAGAAGGGAAAGAGCGCCATTTGGCTTTTGGAGCTCAAATTTAGCAGGAATGGTTTGCGGAGGCCATGTTACATTTGCAAAGCCCCTGAGGGACCAAAACTGTGAAAACACCCAAAAAGTGACTCCATTTAGGAAACTACAAGCCTTGAGGAATTCATCTAGTGGTATAGTGAGCATTTTGATCCCATGGGTGTTTCATAAAATTTATTAGAATTGGGCAGTGAAAATAAAAACAATCCCTTTTCCTCAATAAGACGTCGTTTTAGCTCAAATATTTTCATTTTGTCAACAAATAAAGGAAAAGAAGAACCACAACGTTTGTAAAGCAATTTCTCCTGAGTATGGCAATACCGCATATGTAGTCATAAACTGCTGTTTGGGCACACAGTAGGGCTCAGAAGTGAAGGAGCGCCATTTGGCTTTTGAAGTGCAGATTTTTCTGGATTGGTTTCTGTGCGCTATGTCGCATTTGCAAAGCCCCTGTGGGAACAAAACAGTGGAAATCCCCCAGAAGTGATCCCATTTTGGAAACTACACCCCTCAAGGTATTCACCTAGGGGTGTAGTGAGCATGTTAACGTTGCAGGTGTTTTGCAGAAATTAGTGAGCACTCGATGTTCCAGAGTGCAAATGGAATTTTTTCCATAGATATGCCAATATGTGGTGCCCAGATTGTGCAACCATAAAAAGACAGCTCTCTAATTATTATGCTGTGTTTCCCGGTTTTAGAATCACCCTACATTTGGCCCTAATCTTTTGCCTGGAAATTTGACAGGGCTCAGGAGTGAAAGAGTACCATGTAAAATTGAGGTCTAATTTGGTGATTTACAAAGTATTGGTTCACAATTGCAGAGGCTCTGATGTGAAGTAATAAAAGAAACCCCTGAGAATTGACCCCATTACACCCCTCAAGGCATTTACTAAGGGGTGTAGTGAGTATTTTCACCCCACAGGTATTTTCCATAAATGATTGCACTGTGGATGGTGCAAAGTAAAAATGTAAATTTTTCCCAAATATGTCGTGCCCAGCTTGTGTCACTGGAGACATACACCCCAAAAATTGTTGAAAGGGTTCTCTCGGGTATGGCAATGCCATATATGTGGAAGTAAACTGCTGTTTAGCCACACTGTAGGGTTCAGCGGGGAGGGATCGCTATTTGGCTTTTGGAGCGTGAATTTTGCTTGGTAGTAGTTTTGTTTGGAGTCTTATTGGTATTTCAGTTTATAATGTTGGGGTACATGTATGCTGGGCAGAGTACATCAGGGGCATAATCAGGTGGTATAATAATGGGGTAAAAAAATAAATAAAAATCCACAGATGTGTGTTATGCTGTGAAGCAATCCTTTATTCATAGGCCAGCATCGCACTGATAAATGGTGTCCTTCGTTATCCCCTTTTGGTCCACACTCCGCACCTTTTTAGTCTGGGGAATTTTGCTGTGAAGTGTTGTCCTTGTATAATACGGGCACCATCGCTTCCAGCAGATATGTTTGGGCCCTCCCCTTCATGGTTACCTAATTTTAGGGCCTTGATATTTTGCCTCTTGAAACAGAAGAAATGTTTCCCTCGGGCCTGCACAAATGTATATTTTTAATTTCCTGACTTATTGGAGCCTTAACTAATTTTATTTTTTCATAGACGTAGTGTTATGAGAGCTGTTTTTTTGCGGGACGAGCTGTAGTTTTTTCGGTACAATTTTGGGGAACAAGCGACTTTTTGATCACTTTTTCTCCTATATTTTGCGAGGCCAGGTGACAAGAAAACTGCAATTCTGGCATCGTTTTTTAGGGGTTTTTTTATACAGCGTTCACCACGCGTTATAAATTTCATGTTAACTTTATTCTGCCAGTTCTGTTCCGGCGATACCTAATTTATAGCACTTTTTTTATGTTTTACAACTTTTTACACAATAAAATTACTTTTGTAAAAAGAATGTATTTTTTTCTGTCGCCATGTTCTGAGAGCCATAACGTTTTAATTTTTTCGTCGACGGAGGTGTATGAAGGCTTGTTTTTTTTTTGTGAAACGAACTATAGTTTTTATAGGTACCATTTTTGGATACATGTGACTTTTTGATCACTTTTTATTCCAATATTTGTAGGGCAAAGTGACCAAAAAACTGAAGTTCTGGTATCGTTCTTTACAGGTTTTTTTTAGGCCGTTCACCGTGTAGAATAACATAATATTTTTATAGTTCAGGCCATTATGGTCGCGGCAATACTAAATATGTATGGTTTATTTATTTTTTTCAATTATAAAGGACTTCATATGGGAAAAGGGAGATTGTATTTTATTGTATTAATTGAAACGGATTACTTTATTACTTTTTTTTATATGTTTTAAAACTTTGTTTTTCACTTTTTGTACACTTTTTTTAAGTCCCACTAGGGGACTTGAAGGTCCAACTCTCTGATTTTTTTTTCTAACACATTGCCTGACCTATGTAGTGCAATGTATTAGATCTGTCAGTTATTCACTGACAGCAAGCCGATTAGGGATGTCTCTAACTTGCAGAGGATTAGCAGTAATAATGCAGGACGGATCTATGATACACTGAGGAGACTCCACAGTGTCCTCTGTTTCAAATGACCTGGACAGGACATCGGCCCTCACATTCTTGTCAGGGGGTCGGAAGTGGAGCACAAAGTGAAAACGGGGGAAGAACAGCGACCACCTGGCTTGACGGGGGTTTAGCCGTTGAGATGACTGGTGATAGGTGAGATTTTTGTAGTCGGTGTATATCAGGATGGGATGAACTGCTCCCTCTAGCAGATGTCTCCACTGCTCTAGTGCCAGCTTGATGGCCAGTAACTCCCAATCCCCAATAGTGTAATGATGTTCTGCAGAAGATAACAAACTAGAGTAATAGCCACACTACTGCCTTTCCCTTGAGGCCTCTCTATAACAGAAATGCACCTGCACCAACAGAGGAAGCATCCACCTCAAATGAGAACTGTCGAGATACGTCCGGATGATAGAGGATCGAAGCTGAAGTGAAGGCACTCTTGAGGCTATTAAATGCTGATTCTGCCTCCAGAGTCCACACCTTGGCGTTCACACCTTTCATGGTAAGGGTAGAGATGGGAGCTTTCAGTGACGAGAAATTTGGGATGAATTGCTGGTAGAAGTTAGCGAATCCCAAAAAACGCTGTATGGATCACAGGCCCTGAGATCGTGGCCATTCCAGGACGGACTTTACTTTCTCAGGATCCATCTTGAGGCCTTGGTCAGAGATGATGTAGCCCAGAAAGGGCAGAGAATTTATTTCAGAAAGGCATTTCTCCAACTTGGCATACATGCGATTCTCCCTTAATTGCAACAGGACTTGACGGACATGCCTCCGATGAGTCATCGGATCTGGGGAGAAAATCAGAATATCATCTGGATAGACGATACGCTGCCTACATGTGAGGTTCCGGGAACACCGCAATTCTATTGCAACGGGCGTGGGAGCCCCAAGATTGATAGAACATATTAGGAACACTCACGCAGGCAGATCAGATGTCCTTACATTTGCAGGGATAGAAGTTAATTTACCACCAGCAGGAGGTGACCGCAATAGATTGCTACTTCAGAGAGAGGCCAGTTGGATTATAAAAACAAATGCACTAGGTAACCTTGGCCTTAATGACCGCAATGATTTAGGTGTGTTTTTTATAACTTTTGTCTTTTTAACTTGTGCCGTGTTTTATGTTTATATGTTTCCATGACAACCCACGTAACTCATGCATATAAGGGTGTGTAGGCGTGTGCTGTCAGCAGAAGGCTTGAGAAAGCGTGTCTATGCGAAACAGCTGTTACCTGTAATCTGTGTACTCCGTCTCTCCCCCCACTTCACTTTTTAAGCAATAAAGCATATGAAAACGTTGAATACGGTGAGTGCGGCTCTATTTCCTTCTTCATTCATTGTGTTACAAATGAACTTTTCTTGCTGAGCCAGCACCTCCCTTGACACACAACGGAACAGTGTGTATGCTACCTTGTCAGTGACCTGCCAAACGCCCGTTGGACTATTTATTGCAGCAGTGCCGACTTATTTTCTTTTTATTACGGCTTCATCTGGATAGACCACCACACAGACATAGAGGATATCTCAGAAGATATCATTCACAAATTATTGGAAGACTGCGGGAGCGTTACACAGACTGAAGGGCATCACCAGATATTCGTAGTGCCGTCTCGAGTATTGAATGCCGTCTTCCACTCGTCACCTCAACAGATTCCGATCAAGTTGTAAGCCCCACGCAAGTCCAGTTCAGATAAAATCTTGGCTCCTCGTATATGGTCAAAGAATTCAGGGATCAGTGGCAATGGATAATTGTTCATGATCGTGATCAGGGTCAAAGAGATCTGTCTTTCTTTTTAACAAAAAAGAACCCAGCTCTGGCCGGGAAGGAAGATTTTCGTATGAAGCCTCTCTCCAGATTCTCTTTAATTGGGTCTCTGGCAAGGAGAAAGGGTATACCCGTCCACGGGGAGTTGAAGCATGTGGAACCAGTTCAATAGGACAGTCGTAAGACCGGTGTGGAGGAAGCATTTCAGCCTCCTTCTTGCTGAAGACATCCATTATCGGCCTAGACTTCTTTCCTGGGCCCACAGTTCCCGATTCTCCGGACACGCAGGAGTCAAGAAGACATTCGGGCTACTATCCAGGGATTACTGGTGGCCCACTCTCTCCAGGGGTATCAGAGACTTTGTGTCAGCCCATCAGATGTGCGCCCAGCATAAAATTGTACCCAGGTGCCCTGTGTTGGTTTACTTCATCCGCTCCCAGTACTGGAAAAACCATGGACCCACATCTCAATGATTTTGTTACCGATCTCCCACCATCTAAAGGATACAATACCATCTGGGTCATGGTAGACCGATTCTCCAAAATGGCGCATTTCACCCTCAGCGGCTATCCAGACTTCTATTTTTATCAGAGACTTTTACTGTCTTCATGGCTGCCCTCAAGAGATCGTGTCTGACCGAGGGACTTAATTTACGTCACGGTTCTGGCGAGCCCTCTGTAAAATAATGGAAATTAAGCTCAATTTCTCCACAGCCTACCGCCCACATTCCAATGGACAGACAGAGAGGCTAAACCAAGGTCTTGAGAAATTTATAAGACTCTACCACTCTCTGACAACTGGGTAGACCTCCTACCGTGGGCAGAGTTTGCACATAACAATCTGTTCCACGTATCGTCATCTGACTGCCCATTCTTCATCAACTATGGAAAGCATCTACGCCTTCCCACTCTTCCAGCTCTTCCCGTTTCTGATGTCCCAGCTGCAGATTCCTGCATCCGAGAAGTCTCGGTCATCTGGTCACAGGTAAAGACTAATCTTCAGAAAGCATCTGCCAGGTACAAATCCCAGGCGGTAAAAGGAGACGCAAAGTTCTAAGATGGAGACCAGCGGACAGAGTCCACTCGTTTTATTAGACTCAGAGTGCCAAGTATGAAGTTTGCCCCACGTTACATCGGGCCGGATATTATATCCCAAGTAATAAATCCAGTAGCCTACCGCTTGTTTTTGCCTCCATTCCTACGCATCCCAAATGTCTTCCATGCCTCTCTCGTGAAGCCTGTGGTCCTCAACAGATTCTCTTCCTCTCGGGCACCTCCTAGTTCCATCTCTATTGATCAGCATGGGTATTATGAAGTGGACGAAATCTTGGACTCCAAGGTATCCAAGGGGATCTTGTGCTTTCTCGTTAATAGGAAAGGCTACGGCCCTGAGGAGCGCTGTTGGATCAAACATTTGGTCCTGCATGCCCCTCAACTTTTGAAGAAGTTTCATAAGAAGTTTCCCCACAAACCGTTTTTTGGGGTGTTCAGAGCCCACCCCTAAGGAAGGGGGTATTGTCACAAAACAACGCTCAATCCGTACTTACCTGAGCAGATAGTTTCAGAGACGGAGCAGGAACTCCCTCCAGTGGCTGGAATGTCGAGGATACATGCCGGAGCTCCCTCTAGTGACTAGAATGCAAAAAACAATCTGGAACTCGCTCTAGTGGCTAGTACATGGTATTACCACAATTCTGGTCTACTCCCCCTTGACGTCACATGACGCCTGACTATAGGACAGCCCATATAAGCCTCTCTCTGAGCACCAACAGGTGCCAGAGTATCAGGGCATTACTACCTAGCTCCGGGTTTGTATTATACCTGACTTGACTTCCTATGTTACGACTCTGTTAGGCTGGGTTCACACGACCTATTTTCAGACGTAAACGAGGCGTATTATGCCTCGTTTTACGTCTGAAAATACGGCTCCAATACGTCGGCAAACATCTGCCCATTCATTTGAATGGGTTTGCCGACGTACTGTGCAAACGACCTGTTATTTACGCGTCGTCGTTTGACAGCTGTCAAACGACGACGCGTAAAAATACAGCCTCGTCAAAAGAAGTGCAGGACACTTCTTTGGACGTTTTTGGAGCTGTTTTCTCATAGACTCCAATGAAAACAGCTCCAAAAACGGACGTAAAAAACGCCGCTAAAACGGCGCGAAAAACGCAGCGAAAAATGCGAGTTGGTCAAAAAACGTCTGAAAAGCAGGGTCTGTTTTCCCTTGAAAACAGCTCTGGATTTTCAGACGTTTTTGGTCACTACGTGTGCACATACCCTTAGTATCGACGCCTCAGTGCTTTTAAGTTCTACTAGAAGCTGGTAAAAAGGAATCCCATCCTCCCTGCCAGGTTCGTGACAGACGGTATTATTCTGTTGCTGTATGGCAGTATTATTCAGTCACTGTATGACATTATTATTATTCTATTGCTGTATGGTGTTATTATTCTGTCACTGTCACTATATTCTTCTATTGAGGTATGGTGTTATTATTCTGTAACTGTATGGCAGTATTATTCTATTGCTGTATGTTTTTATTATTCTGTCACTGTATTGCGGTATTAGTCAGTCACTATATGGCATTAATATTCTATTGCTCTATGGTAGTATTATTCTGTTGCTGTAGGCCAGCATTATTCAGTCATTCTATGGTAGTATTATTCTGTTGCTGTATGGTGGTGTTTGTCAGGGGGCACGTGGATAGAGAAACTATCAAGGGGCCTGCAGTGACCTTCTTGGTCACCAAGGAATTTAAAATAGGGCTTAACCAGGAAGCGGAGTCTAAGGGGACCCCAGCAAGGGCGTAGCTATAGGGGGTGCAGAGGTAGCAGTCACACCCAGGCCCTGGAGATTGAGGGGCCACTCAGCAACATAAGAAGGTGCCAGTTTTATAAAGGATATACGGTAGAGGGGGGCCCTGCTATAGATTTTGCATTGGGGCCCAGGAATTTAAGTTATGCCCCTGAACCACAGGTATTCACCCTTTGATTTCTATACAGGAATCTGAACTTCGCTGCTAGGAAACACCAGGTTGCTACCCACAGAGTAGTCTCCCTTGGTGATGAACAATGTAAACAGGTGTAGTCCTAAAATCAGCTGACAGTATGCAGGGTCTGATATAGCAAAAATCAGGGCAGACGGCAAATGGGCACTCATTGTTGGTTGAGCAAAAGGTTAGGCCAGCAGCAGGGGTTCATTACGGGTCACTAGAAAGAGGTCAGGGCAGGCAACAGGCAAGGAGCAAGCAGGGTCAAACACGGGTATTCCAAACAAATGATCAGCAGGATATCACTCAAAAGCTAGGAGGAACCAATTTGCTCATGCAAGGAGGCTAGGTAGGGTAACTTTATACACCAGAAAATCTGGATGAATAATTAGGCGTGCCCTAGCCCTTTAAGAGTAGGACCGTCAGCACTAAAAAGTAGTGGAGGGATGCGGCGGCCGGGAGCCAGATGACGCCATGGAAAGTTAAATATACGGCAGCAGCCGTTACAGTGTTATTGACGATTCTGCAAAGAAATCAGAGCAAGGAGGAGATGGTGCTTTGAGTTGCAGTCTAGATCTAGAAGTTAGCTACTTTTTAAATGTGACAAATCCTTATGGCCGATATTAATATTAATACTAATACTAAACAAGATCGTTTAATATAAGTCCCTATTAGGTTCTACCTGGTCAGGCCCCATGCACACAACTAGAGATGAGCGAACCGGGACAACCGAACCCGGTTTCGGTCCGAACTTCAGGAAAAGTTCGGTTCGCAGCGAATCCGAACTTTACCGGGTTCGGCCGAACCCGTTTTGACCGAACCCGGCTACATTTTGGCGCCTGCCACATGTTACATCTAAAATGGAGGATTACAGAATATCACCTGACATCAGGCTACCCCATAATGCCTTGCAAACGGCTCTCCCAGCCAATCGGGAGGCAGCATAGGGGCGGGCTCAAGCCTGCAATAAAAGTCTATGCACGGAGCTCAGCGGCCATTTTACAGACAGGAGCTGTAGGGATAGCATCTCTGTGCAGTAAGGGAAAGCTTTAGGAATCTAAAAGGCAGGAATTCAGAAATCGAAGGGGCTCATCCACTACTCACTACTCAGCCAGTGTGTGAATACGCTTTTATAAGGGGCTCATCCCCATTGCATCCAACTTGCAATACAGGCAGCCTTTGTAGTAGTGGTAGTAGTAGTACTACAAGGCCCAGCATTCCCTGAGTGCACTGCAGCGAGGCTGATTGAAATTCTCATTCATTGCCATTTGCCAAGCCAGTGTCCGTGTGTGAATACGCTTTTAGAAGGGGCTCATCCCCATTGCATCCAACTTGCAATACAGGCAGCCTTTGTAGTAGTGGTAGTAGTAGTACTACAAGGCCCAGCATTCCCTGAGTGCACTGCAGCGAGGCTGATTGAAATTCTCATTCATTGCCATTTGCCAAGCCAGTGTCCGTGTGTGAATACGCTTTTAAAAGGGGCTCATCCCTGGCCGTTATTAACAGGAATAACAATCCAACTTGCCATACAGGCAGCCTAGAAGTACTACAAGGCCCAGCATTCCCTGAGTGCACTGCCGCGAGGCCGATTGAAATTCTCATTCATTGCCATTTGCCAAGCCAGTGTCCGTGTGTGAATACGCTTTTAAAAGGGGCTCATCCCTGGCCGTTATTAACAGGATAACAATCCAACTTGCCATACAGGCAGCCTAGTAGTACTACAAGGCCCAGCATTCCCTGAGTGCACTGCAGCGAGGCTGATTGAAATTCTCATTCATTGCCATTTGCCAAGCCAGTGTCCGTGTGTGAATACGCTTTTAAAAGGGGCTCATCCCTGGCCGTTATTAACAGGAATAACAATCCAACTTGCCATACAGGCAGCCTAGTAGTACTACAAGGCCCAGCATTCCCTGAGTGCACTGCCGCGAGGCTGATTGAAATTCTCATTCATTGCCATTTGCCAAGCCAGTGTCCGTGTGTGAATACGCTTTTAAAAGGGGCTCATCCCTGGCCGTTATTAACAGGAATAACAATCCAACTTGCCATACAGGCAGCCTAGAAGTACTACAAGGCCCAGCATTCCCTGAGTGCACTGCCGCGAGGCCGATTGAAATTCTCATTCATTGCCATTTGCCAAGCCAGTGTCCGTGTGTGAATACGCTTTTAAAAGGGGCTCATCCCTGGCCGTTATTAACAGGATAACAATCCAACTTGCCATACAGGCAGCCTAGTAGTACTACAAGGCCCAGCATTCCCTGAGTGCACTGCAGCGAGGCTGATTGAAATTCTCATTCATTGCCATTTGCCAAGCCAGTGTCCGTGTGTGAATACGCTTTTAAAAGGGGCTCATCCCTGGCCGTTATTAACAGGAATAACAATCCAACTTGCCATACAGGCAGCCTAGAAGTACTACAAGGCCCAGCATTCCCTGAGTGCACTGCCGCGAGGCTGATTGAAATTCTCATTCATTGCCATTTGCCAAGCCAGTGTCCGTGTGTGAATACGCTTTTAAAAGGGGCTCATCCCTGGCCGTTATTAACAGGATAACAATCCAACTTGCCATACAGGCTGGGCAGCCTAGTAGTACTACAAGGCCCAGCATTCCCTGAGTGCACTGCAGCGAGGCTGATTGAAATTCTCATTCATTGCCATTTGCCAAGCCAGTGTCCGTGTGTGAATACGCTTTTAAAAGGGGCTCATCCCTGGCCGTTATTAACAGGATAACAATCCAACTTGCCATACAGGCAGCCTAGTAGTACTACAAGGCCCAGCATTCCCTGAGTGCACTGCAGCGAGGCTGATTGAAATTCTCATTCATTGCCATTTGCCAAGCCAGTGTCCGTGTGTGAATACGCTTTTAAAAGGGGCTCATCCCTGGCCGTTATTAACAGGAATAACAATCCAACTTGCCATACAGGCAGCCTAGAAGTACTACAAGGCCCAGCATTCCCTGAGTGCACTGCCGCGAGGCTGATTGAAATTCTCATTCATTGCCATTTGCCAAGCCAGTGTCCGTGTGTGAATACGCTTTTAAAAGGGGCTCATCCCTGGCCGTTATTAACAGGATAACAATCCAACTTGCCATACAGGCAGCCTAGAAGTACTACAAGGCCCAGCATTCCCTGAGTGCACTGCCGCGAGGCTGATTGAAATTCTCATTCATTGCCATTTGCCAAGCCAGTGTCCGTGTGTGAATACGCTTTTAAAAGGGGCTCTGAAATGTCTGGGAAAAAAAAGGTTGTGAAAGGACGGGGTAGAGGAAGAAACACCCATGCCGTCTCCTCTTCCAGTCCAAATGTTGGATCTGTTGGTGCCAGACCCAGTAGCAGCATTTGTGGCACAAGACATGTGCCCAGTTCCACTAGTAGCAGCTGCCATGTGCCTGCTCGTAGTAGTATCAGCAAGCCAGACTTGTCCATCTCCTCCGGTGGGCGGGTTACTTTAGACAATACGGCCATTGTGGACTGGTTGGCTGGCTCGCGGTCATCTCAGCAGGAAGACTCTGACGATCTGGCTTCAAGCCAGGTTTCGTTGGATTCCAGATCCTCTACAGTTCCTTGGCACGGTGACAGTAGTAATATAGGTATTTCTAGCGTTTCCATTCCATCATCTATGTCTTCGCTCCCCCTTCCTAGCGGGAAGCCATCTTTCCTGAGAGTCCTAAGAGACATCTCCTCGGGTGCGAAGGAAGATACTGAACAACATAGTGATGATGATGATTTGTTTTCCGCGAGTCAGCCAACGGAGTGTGTTGCGGCAGTGGTGGAGGTGGAAGCGGTGACCGAGACGCATAGCTGCGGTAGTGGGGGTGTTGGTGGTGGTAGCCGTGGTGGCAGACGCAGTAATGAGGGGGGGCATGGAGCCCGCCATGATGTCACATCACATTCACAACACAGTGACAGAAGTGGCGGGGATGATGAGGAAGGCTATGATGATGATGTTGTTTTAGACAGGACGTGGGAACCAGGTGACGAGGTGATGACGGCGTCAGAGGAGGAGGGTAGTAGTGGCGGCACTGGACGTGATAAACAGCCAAGCCGAGGTAGGGGCAGAAGTCAATCTGCAAAACGTTGCAGCGGTAGGGTCAGCTCAGGAGCCGGTGACGGCGACACAGATGCTGGTGTAGGCTCCCGAAAAAAGCCTGCCAGACAAGGGGCAAGCTCGGGTGGTTGTGGTGGTGGTGGTGGTGGTGGTGGACGTGGTACTACCTCTTTACGGTACTCTGCCGTGTGGCAATTTTTCTGTACCTTCCCGGAGGAGGAAAACATGGCACAGTGCCGTATCTGCAAGCAGAAAGTAAGGCGTGGGCAGGGCAGCAATGTAGGAACTACTGCTCTACGTAAACACATGGAACGGCATCACAAGGCCATGTGGGACAATCAACATGCCCCACCATCATGTACATCTAATGAAGACCCCTCTTCCGCTGCTGCTGCTGCTCCGAGTCCCTGTCATCTAAGTAGTAGCCAGGCCTTATCCACCATGTCGTTGTCATCATCATCATCACTGTCATCTAGTGCTCCTCCTATGTCCCGTCAGTTATCCATTACGGAATCGTTGTCCAATAAGCAACAATATATACCCAGTCATCCACTTGTCGTGCGGCTTAATTCACACCTGGCTAAGTTGTTGGTGGTGCAGTCGCTGCCGTACCACCTGGTCGACTCCGCCGGCTTCAAGCAATTGATGGCGTGCGCTCAGCCTAGGTGGCGAATACCTAGCCGACATTACTTCTCCAAAACAGCTGTCCCTGCCTTGCACAAGCATGTGGAGGAAAAGGTGTCCAAGTCCTTGCAATTATCCGTGTGCAGCAGGGTACATGCCACCGTCGACACGTGGAGCAGCAACTATGGGCAGGGACAGTACATGTCTTTCACGGCCCACTGGGTCAATATTTTGCAGTCCGATGCACCACCGCAGCAATGCCAGGCATTACCACCTCCACGCTTGTATGTTTCTAGTTCAACTCCGGACACCAGGCGCCTACCATCCTTCTCCTCCTACTCCTCCTCCTCCTCCTTGCCTTCCTCCTTGGAGGTCTTCCCGTCCCCGACAGGACACAGCGTATCTTCCACTCCTCCTCCCTCCTCTTTTCATAGGTGCAAGGTGAAGCGCCACAACGCTGTCTTACACCTGCTGAGCCTGGGCGAGAAAAGCCACACAGGGCAGGAGCTGCTGCTGTGCATCAAGGAGGAAATCGCACGCTGGCTGTCTCCTCTGAAACTCACACTGGGCAATGTTGTCACTGATAACGGCAAGAACGTTGTGGCTGCACTGCGTCTAGGTCACCTGACACACGCTCCTTGCATGGCACATGTGATCAATCTGGTCATAACACGCTTCTTAAAGTCATATGTTGGTTTGAAGGGTGTGCTGGCCATGTCCAGGAGGGTTTGCGTTCGCTTTAGACGTTCGTATGCATTTAAGCACGCCCTCCTGGACTTGCAGCGTCAAAACAATCTCCCAGAACACAGCCTGATTTGCGACGTTCCAACACGATGGAATTCCAACCTTCGACATGTTGGACCGTCTGTACGAACAGCGGAAAGCCGTGAATGATTTCCTGATGCAGCAGACGGGCAGCGTTTGGAGCCAGTGTAATTTCGAGCTCAGGCACTGGCAGCTGGTTAGAGACGCATGTCGCGTTTTGAGGCCCTTTGAAGAGGCCACACGATTTGTGAGCCGTGACGCTACCGGAATGAACGATGTTATGCCGCTGATATTCATTATGGAGCAAACGCTCACAGCGATGATTCAGCAAAGGATGGAGGAAGGATCACATCTGGCTATGGATGTTGAGGAGGAGGAGGAGGATGAGGAAACAGGACCTGAAGAGGAGCTGGATTTGGAGATGGAATCACAGGAAGGGATAGGGGACGAGGCAGCCGCACAACATGACAGTGATGGTGGTGATGATGACGAGTCTGACGACGACCTTGATGATGGACAACCATGGCAGTATGGGGCGGAGATGGAACCAACCGGGCCCTCTGAAACGCTGGCCAGGATGGCAAACTGTATGCTTCGTTACTTGCGTGCTGACTGTCGTATTGTTAGCATGAAGCAAAGAGATGACTACTGGATAGCCACACTTTTAGACCCTCGGTATAAAGCCAGAATGGGGGAGTTTTTTGCGCCTTCCGAGAGGGAGGCAAAATTGGCTTATTATAGAGAGAAGCTATGCAGCCAGCTTGTCATGGCTTTCAAACGGCAGACACCCGCTGCAAGCATGTCTGACCGGGGGGCCACTCTCCGCTCCCCACTGTCTCATCGTTCCACCGCCTCTGGCAGAGCTACCTCTGCAATAGGCGGCAGCCGTGGCAGCAGCGGCAGCAGCAGCAGCAGCAGCCAATTCAGTTTGGAAAATATGATGACAACATTTTTACATCCAATACCCCGACCTGACACACATCGTAGCACTAGTCACCAAAGGGATGTTCACCATCTCCAGGTGCAGCACCTAAACAACCAGGTTCACTCGTACTTGGACTGTGCCCTTTCTCCGTCAGAAATGCTGATCCCAGACCCCATGGACTTCTGGGTCAGCAGATTGGATCATTGGCAAGAACTGGCCCAGTTTGCCATGGGTGTACTGTCTTGTCCACCCTCCAGTGTAGCGTCAGAGAGGGTATTCAGCGCAGCAGGGGGCTTCGTCACCCCTAAGCGAACAAGATTGTCCGCCAACAGCTTGGAAAATCTCACGTTTCTGAAAATGAATCAAGCGTGGATCGGTGAGGATTTTAAAACCCCTGTGCCTGATGCCACTGATTAGATCTGACATTGCTGCTGCTGCTGCCGCTGCCGCCTGCTACTGCTGCCTGCTACTATGGGATTCTGTCCTGTCCACTCTTTTTTTAATGTACCGCTGTTGGTGCTGCAGCTGCTACTACTTCTACCACCAATCCACCCCAGTGCCGTCTGCTACAAGCAGGCCTGCCCCACCAGAGGGCTTTGTCCTGTGACTCTCCAGTCTCTTTTTTTAATGTGCTGCTACTACTGCTACTACTGTCTGCTTGCACCCTTGCTGTCTGTGTTGGCTACCTCGACTACTACCACCAATACACCTCCACTGCCGCCCGTCTGCTACAAGCAGGCCTGAGGCCTGCCCCACCACAGGGCTTTGTCCTCCTGTGACTGTCCAGTCTCTTTTTTTTAATGTGCTGCTACTACTGCTACTACTGCTTGCACCCTTGCTGTCTGTGTTGGCTAGTACCTCTACTACCACCAATACACCTACACTGCCGCCCGTCTGCTACAAGCAGGCCTACCCCACCACAGGGCTATGTCCTGTGACTATCGTCCAGTCTCTTTTTTTAATGTGCTGCTGCTACTACCAGTCTACCACCCTTGCTGTCTGTGTTGGCTAGTCTACCTCTACTACCACCAATACACCTCCACTGCCGTCTGCTACAAGCAGGCCTGAGGCCTGCCCCACCACAGGGCTATGTCCTCCTGTGACTGTCCAGTCTCTTTTTTTAATGTGCTGCTACTACTGCTACTACTGCTTGCACCCTTGCTGTCTGTGTTGGCTACCTCGACTACTACCACCAATACACCTCCACTGCCGCCCGTCTGCTACAAGCAGGCCTGAGGCCTGCCCCACCACAGGGCTTTGTCCTCCTGTGACTGTCCAGTCTCTTTTTTTAATGTGCTGCTACTACTGCTACTACTGCTTGCACCCTTGCTGTCTGTGTTGGCTACCTCGACTACTACCACCAATACACCTCCACTGCCGCCCGTCTGCTACAAGCAGGCCTGAGGCCTGCCCCACCACAGGGCTTTGTCCTGTGACTGTCCAGTCTCTTTTTTTTAATGTGCTGCTACTACTGCTACTACTGCTTGCACCCTTGCTGTCTGTGTTGGCTAGTACCTCTACTACCACCAATACACCTACACTGCCGCCCGTCTGCTACAAGCAGGCCTACCCCACCACAGGGCTATGTCCTGTGACTATCGTCCAGTCTCTTTTTTTAATGTGCTGCTGCTACTACCAGTCTACCACCCTTGCTGTCTGTGTTGGCTAGTCTACCTCTACTACCACCAATACACCTCCACTGCCGTCTGCTACAAGCAGGCCTGAGGCCTGCCCCACCACAGGGCTATGTCCTCCTGTGACTGTCCAGTCTCTTTTTTTAATGTGCTGCTACTACTGCTACTACTGCTTGCACCCTTGCTGTCTGTGTTGGCTACCTCGACTTCTACCACCAATACACCTCCACTGCCGCCCGTCTGCTACAAGCAGGCCTGAGGCCTGCCCCACCACAGGGCTTTGTCCTCCTGTGACTGTCCAGTCTCTTTTTTTTAATGTGCTGCTACTACTGCTACTACTGCTTGCACCCTTGCTGTCTGTGTTGGCTAGTACCTCTACTACCACCAATACACCTACACTGCCGCCCGTCTGCTACAAGCAGGCCTACCCCACCACAGGGCTATGTCCTGTGACTATCATCCAGTCTCTTTTTTTAATGTGCTACTGCTACTACCAGTCTACCACCCTTGCTGTCTGTGTTGGCTAGTCTACCTCTACTACCACCAATACACCTCCACTGCCGTCTGCTACAAGCAGGCCTGAGGCCTGCCCCACCACAGGGCTATGTCCTCCTGTGACTGTCCAGTCTCTTTTTTTAATGTGCTGCTACTACTGCTACTACTGCTTGCACCCTTGCTGTCTGTGTTGGCTACCTCGACTACTACCACCAATACACCTACACTGCCGCCCGTCTGCTACAAGCAGGCCTGCCCCACCACAGGGCTTTGTCCTGTGACTGTCGTCCAGTGTCTTTTAATGTGCTACTACTACCCTTGCCAATAAAAAGGGTCAATTTTTGGAGGGCTTGTGAAAAGCCATTGCTTGTTGCTTTAATGCTTTTACATCCATGTATGGAAGAACCCCGGCAGGCATCTGCCAATAAAAAGGGTCAATTTTTGGAGGGCTTGTCAAAAGCCATTGCTTGTTGCTTTAATGCTTTTACATCCATGTATGGAAGAACCCCGGCAGGCATCTGCCAATAAAAAGGGTCAATTTTTGGAGGGCTTGTCAAAAGCCATTGCTTGTTGCTTTAATGCTTTTACATCCATGTATGGAAGAACCCCGGCAGGCATCTGCCAATAAAAAGGGTCAATTTTTGGAGGGCTTGTCAAAAGCCATTGCTTGTTGCTTTTACATCCATGTATGGAAGAACCCCGGCAGGCATCTGCCAATAAAAAGGGTCAATTTTTGGAGGGCTTGTCAAAAGCCATTGCTTCTTCTTTTACCACCTTATATGTATGAACCCTGGCAGGCATCAGCCGCCTAAAATGGTTAATTTTTGTACCTTTTTAACAATGCATTAAGCATACAACATGCACAAGTGCAGTGGTTTCTGTTAGTTATCTCCGTGTCCCATCCGTTTTCCTAGAGCCATACATGTTGGCGTAACTTTGACACCAACTTTGCATTAAAGACAGCTCAAAAGTACTTGGATACACTCATGGGTGACCTAAGAGTGTTATACAGGGCTTCTAGGGCTTTAAAACAGTGTTATACACGATTTTTAGGGGCTTTCTTGTATTACAGGTTCGGTCAGAACTAGTTCGGTCCGAATCGAACTTTTGCACGAAATTCGGCGAACTTGCCGAACCGAACTTTTCATAAGTTCGCTCATCTCTACACACAACCATAGATTTTGTCCTAAATGACGGACCCATTCATTTCTATGGCCGACGGACACCTTCAAGTATATTTACGGGAAGGTCTCCAGGCCATAGAAACCTTCCGTAAAAAAAATAGGACATGTCCTATTTTTTTATTTTACGGACCGTGCTCCCATACTTTATAATGGGAGCATGGCCCGCAAATGCGGATTTCCGTAGCCATATTCACGGACCGGGATTACGGCTACGGACGTGTGCATGGGGCCTCAGCTAGTCATTTCTGAAGGCAAATGTGCTTTTATTGAAAGCAATTTATTAGATTAAAAAAAAAGCTAGAACCTTTTTAAACTGTCCTTAACATCTTGCCTATGAAGTTCTAAAATAAACTACTAAAATGGGCCTCTGCAATATCTCTTTTAGGCGATTATGCTATGAGCAGTATAGTCTACACTAAATAAAATAAAGAGTATTAGCTAACATAGGATGAAGCACATTATTATGTTATTTGCCATTATCATTTTTGCTGTTCAGAAATCCAAGAAATAAATCCAGCTTTGCAACAATGATGACGTTAATGTACAGGGAGGCACACTTATGCCCACCACCTTGTACTTATTTTGGAAAAACCAATTACACATTACAAAGAACTTGTCTTAAATAAAGATAAGCAAATCTCTTGTAGGCAGATGGATTTTTTTGTAGGAGAATTTGCAGATCTTTAAATTTTAGTTTTAAATAATAAAATAGGATGACTCTGGCTAAAATGTACTTTATCATGTGAATGGCATATCATGTAGCTAATTTGTTGAACCCTAATTTTTTAAAGGGAACTTACAATGATTAGAATTTCTTTTTATAGGGTAGCTCCATATGACAATGTTTTAGTGAGGTATTCTCCTCTACATGGCCATGAAGCTATGCGACAGCGCATCAGCTTTAATATTTTTATACCCAGCCCTATAGGTGACCACAAAGTTGAATCTAGTAAAAAACAACGCCCATCGAGCTTGTCTCGGGTTTAACCTCCGGGCAGATTCTAGAAAAAACAGATTGTTGTGGTCGGTAAGGACCATTACCTGGTGCCTAGCCCCCTCCAGGAAGTGGCGCCACTCTTCCAATGCCCATTTAATGGCTAAGACTTTGCGGTTGCCAACGTCGAAGTTACTCTCAGTGGGGGAGAACTTCCTGGAGAAGTAGGCACAGGGACGGAGATGGGTGAGAGACCTAGTACCCTGGGACAAGACAGCACCCACTCCCACCTCAGAGGCGTCAACCTCCACGATGAATGGCTCCATCTGGTTAGGCTGAATCAGCACTGGGGCAGAGATAAATCACCTCTTAAGGACCTCAAAAGCCTGGACTGCCTCCGGAGGCCAGTGGAGGAGATCGGCACCTTTAAGAGTAAGGTCCGTAAGAGGCTTAGCGATGACCGAGAAGTTAGCAATAAATCTCCTATAATGATTAGCAAACCCCAGGAAGCACTGTAAAGCCTTCAGGGACGCAGGTCGGACCCATTCAGCCACAGCCTGAACCTTGGCAGGGTCCATGCGGAATTCGTTAGGAGTGAGGATTTGACCCAAAAATTGAATCTCCTGCACCCCAAACACACATTTTTTGGTTTTAGCAAAGCGTTTGTTTTCCCGAAGGGCCTGGAGCACCTTCCTGACATGCTCAATGTGGGAGGACCAGTCCTTGGAAAACACAAGTATATCATCAAGGTACACTACAAGAAATACCCCCAGGTGGTCTCTTAAAATCTCATTTATGAAATTCTGGAAGATCACGGGAGCATTACAAAACCCAAAGGGCATGACGAGGTATTCGAAATGACCTTCGGGCGTGTTAAACTCAGTCTTCCACTCATCCCCTTCTCTGATTCGGATAAGGTTGTAAGCCCCCCGAAGATCAAACTTAGAGAACCATTGGGCCCCCTGAACCTGATTGAAGAGATCAGGAATCAGAGGAAGGGGATATTGGTTCCTTACAGTGACCTTATTTAAGTTTCGGTAATCGATGCACAGCCTAAGACCACCACCCTTCTTCCCTACGAAGAAGAAGCCAGCACCTACCGGAGAAGTAGAGGGACGAATGTAACCCTTGGCCAGGGTTTCCTGGATATATTCTCTCATGGCTTCACGTTCGGGACAAGAGAGATTAAATATCCTACTTTAGGGAGCTTAGCTCCTGGTACCAAATCGATGGCGCAATCGTACTCTCTATGAGGAGGTAAGTCTTTGGAAGCTTTTTTTGAAAAAACATCAGCGAAATCCTGAATAAACTCAGGTAGAGTGTTCACCTCCTCAGCGAGAGAAAGCAAATTAATAGAAAAACAGGACGTCATGCATTCATTACCCCATTTAGTAAGATCCCCGGTATTCCAGTTAAACGTGGGATTATGCATCTGCAATCAAGGAAGGCCTAAAACCAAATCGGACAATAATCCCTTCATCACCAACACCGAACACTGCTCCGAATGAATGGAGCCCACAATGAGTTCAAAAACAGGGGTATGCTGCGTAAAATAACCATTAGCAAGTGGGGTGGAGTCGATACCCACTACCGGGACAGGCTTAGGCAAATCAATCAATGGCATGGCTAGAGACAAAGCAAATTCCACAGACATAATATTAGCAGAAGACCCTGAATCCACGAAGGCACTGCCGGTGGCAGACCTAGCGTAAAAAGAGAACTGAAAGGGAAGCAAGATCTTATTAGGTTTCATGTATACGGGAAATACCTGTGCGCCCAAGCGACCTCCCCGATGGTCACTTAGGAGCGGAAGTTTTCCGGCTGCTTATTCTTATGTCTAGGACAGTCGTTCACTTGATTTTGGAAACCACACTTCTCAAGGAATTTATCTAGTGTATAGTTAGCATTTTGACAACACATGTTTTTCGCTAAATATATTGGAATTAGTCTGTAAAAATGAAAATCTACTGTTTTTCTGAAAAAACATAGAAATTTTTAATATTTACAAGAAATAACGAAGAAAATGCACCCCAACATTTGTAAAGCCATGTCTCCCGATTACGGCATCACCCCATATGTGGTAATAAACTGCTGATAGGACCCATAGCAGGGCTCAGAAGGGAAGGAGCGCCACTTGGAATTTGGAGCACAGATTTTGCTGGAATAGTTTTCGGTGCCATGTCGCATTTCCAACGCCCTGGAGGGACCAAAACAGTGGAAACACCCCAAAATGAACACATTTTGGAAACTATACCTCTCAAGGAATTTAGCTAGGGGTTTATTTAGCATTGTGACCACACAGGTTTTTTGCAGAATTTAGTGGAATTAGGCCGTGAAAATGAAAATCTACTTTTGTTCTGAAAAAGCATAGAAATGTTAAATTTTTACAAGGAATAAAGGGAAAAAAACAACCAGAAAAAGAATTAGGCCGCGAAAATGAATATCACAAATTTTTTCCACTAAAATGTTGAATTTTCTCATTTTCACAAGTGATAAAGGAGAAAAAAGCAACCAATTTTTGTAAAGCAATTTCTCCCGAGAATATCCCACATGGGGTCATGCATTTTTTTTCATTAGAAATGAATTAACCCTTTCAGGACTGATCCATTTTTTGCTTTCTTATTTTCGTTTTTTACTCTCCGCCTTCCAAGAGCCATAACTTTTTTATTTTTCCGTCAATAGAGTGGTGTGAGGGCTTATTTCTTGCGGGAGGAATTGTAGTTTCTATTGACACCATTTAAAGGGCCATAAAATGTATTGGGAAACTGAAAAAAAATTCTTTGCGGGCTGATATAGGAAAAAAATCTGATTCAATTTTTTGGGGTTTTCGATTTTACAGCTTTCGCCGTGCGGTAAAAACGAAAACTTTACTTTATTTTGTGGCTTAATACAATTATGGTGATACCAAATTTATATAGTTATTTTTTATATTATACTACTTTTACAAAGAAAAATCTATTTGTTAAAATAAAAATTGTTTTGTTTCACCACGTTCTGAGAGCCATAACTTTTTTATTTTTCGTTTGATTGAGCATTGGGAGGTCTTATATTTTGCGGGACGAGCTGTAGTTTTTATTGGTACCACTTTTTGATACATAAAAAGTGATCAAAAAGTTGTATTACATTTTTTTTTTAGAGCTAAGGTGACAAAAAAAACTGTGATTTTGGCGGTTTCAATTAGTTACGTTTTATAATGGTATATTGTAATAGTTCAGCCTTTTACGGACGTAGCGATACCAATTTTGTATTACTTTTTTACATTAGGAGAAAAATGGGAAAAGGTTTTTTTTTTAACTTTAAACTTTTTTCTTTCTCACTACTAATAACTTTAATTCTTCTACAAATTTTATTAGTCCCCTTAGCTGACTTGATCCAGCGATCATCGGATCGCTAGTACAATATACTGCAATACTAATGTATTGCAATATATTGTTATTTTTACAGGCTTCTGTAACCGCACGATCGCTGTTCCTGTCCGTTAGTCCTGGGTGTCAGCTGTAATACACAGCCGACACCCGCAGCGTATGGAGCGGGCTCAGCACGTGAGCCCGCTCCATACATCAACCCCAGCACCATGACCTGCTATTAAGTCATAGTGCGCAGTGGGGTTAATGCACAGCAGATGGTGTGAATATTGCAATTTTCCATTGGTATGCCATTTTAGTGCATAATATGTTGTGCCCAGTTCATGACACTGAAGACAAATACCTCATAAAACGTTAAGCGGGTTCTCTCGGGTATGGCGATGCCATATATGTGGCCGCAAACTGCTGCAGGGCTCAGAAGGGAGGGAGCGCCATTTTGCTTTTGGAGCGCAGATTTTGCTTGCTAATAGCTCTGTTTGGGGTATTGCTGGTATTTCAGTTTATAATGCAGGGGCATATGTAAGCTGTGTGGAGTACATCAGGGCATAATAAGAGGGTATAATAATGCGGTAAATAAATGATACTTCATAGATATGTGGGCGGTGTCGCACTGATAAATGGTGCCCGATCTTACCCGATTTTGGAACACTCCACACATTTTGCATCGCCATATTCTGAGAGCCAGAACTTCTTTATTTTTTCACCACTGGAGCTGTGTGAGGGCTTATTTGTTGCGGGACAATCTGTACTTTTAATTCTTACCATTTTGAGAGTACATTCGATTTTTTTGATCACTTTTTATTAATTTTTTTTGCAAGCCGTTTGACCAAAAACAAGCAATTTTGACAATGTTTTTTAGTTTATTTTTTGCGGCGTTCACCGTGTGCTGTAAATTACAGTTTTACTTTATTTTGTGGGTCGGTACGATTACAGCGATATCATAAGTATATAGGTTTTTTTTATGTTTTGTAGCGTTTGCGCAATAAAATCACTTTTTTATAAAATAATTAATTTTCTGTGTCACCATATTCTGAGAGCCATAACTTTTTTACATTTTTTAGTCAAAAAGTCTGTGTAAGGGCTTGTTTTTTGCGGGACGGGTTGTAGTTTTTATTGGTACTATTTTCGGGTACATTCGATTTTTTGATCACTTTTTATTCTCTATTTTGGGAGGGGTGGTGAACAAAAAATAGGGCACTACGAGACTTGCAGCTTTGTAGTGTAATGTATTCTAACTGATATTGTGACGTGACAGTCACACTGACAGGAAGCCTCGGAGGACTGGCCGGAGACTGCTCCTCCGAGGCATCCGTGCATGGCAACCTGAAGGTTATTGTCTGGCCTCCGATTGCCACGACAAGCATCGGCAGCCCCCACAATCACTTCGTGGGGGCTGCCGATGTGCTTCAAACCCCTTAAATGCGGCAATCGTTTGCCGCATTTATGGGGTTATTAGCCGAAATCAGCGGCGATGGTCCGCTGACCGGCAAGACAAGAGTGTCAGCTGTCGGGGACAGCTGACCTCCCGGTTCCCGGACACTGTCCGTTAGGACAGTGTGCGCCGGGAACCGCTCAGCAACTGTACGTCCTGGTGCGGGAAGCAAGCCCTCTGCAGGATGTACAGTTGCGGCGCAGCGCGTGAAGAGATTAATGGTACATCCTCAGAGTGGGTCACAGTTACCAGTGGGGTTACACACAGGTCAGTATTGGGACCTCTTCTATTTAATATGTTTATTAATTAGCTTGTAGAGTGTTTACAGAGCATAATTAAAAAATTTGGAGTTGTGGGCAGAGAAATGGCAAATTAAGTTTAATGTGGAGAAATGTAAGGTTATTCACTTGAGCCAAGGTAACAAATTCGAGGAGCCAGGGATCCCAGGTAGTGCTCATACAGGAGAGGGAGGACAGTTGGGTGTGTAGTTGTTAAGCCTGCATCATGCATGAATACAATCTGGTTGCTCTTGGGTAAGGTGGTGTTGAGTAGTCTGCACTAACTATCTAGTTTGTCCAAAGAAATTTTGTTGAAAATATATCACCCCAGAATAGAATACTCTGTCAGAAACAAGTTGAAGTTGACTGTCAACAAGGTAAGGTCCTGTGTATATGTAGATTCCATGTACCGCATTACGAGGAGGGATTACTGCAGAGCGCCAAGCCAGAGCAGGGAAAAGAAGAAGACCAGCGCATGCATCCACCACTACCTGCCGTAGAAGGTGGATGCAGCTATACGGACCCAAGAGAAAACTAGGGTGCGCTATCACTGCCACCAATATAAGTTTTCCATACACAGAAAAAAAAACATTTCTATGCATTGATGTCGCAAAGTTACATAGTTTTACATGTTCTTTCCCTTAATAAATAATATTTTTCGTGGGATAACCCCTTTAATGACCACACTGGAAATGTAAATGTTAAAATGGTTCTCAGAGACTAGCTGTTACAATTAGCAGCAGGACTGCTGCTAATCAATGATTTCTGTTATCTCTGTGTTTTGGTGTTGCTAGGCAATGCCTCTGGTCTGGATCTGGATTTGGTCATCATTTAGCTTTGCCTGGTTGATTAGGGCGAAGTAGTTTGCTTGGGCCTATATATGCTTCAGGCCTGGATTACTCAGGTGCTGATTACACTGTTTCTGGCATGTGCTAACTCTTTCCAGATTCTTGATGGTGTCTATCTTTTCATTTAGGGTTTTTTTTTTTTTGTACTGTGGGGCCTGTTGGTCCTCTGAGACATCTAGTTTTTGTATAGTGTTTTTATGCGTTTCCTGGGATCAGTAGTACCACTGGTTTGATTGCCTTTCCTTTGTGTTGGGTCTGCTGCCAAGCTGTTGTCTTACCCTGCTGTGGGATAATATTCAGTTAGGGTCAGTGAGTGCTGTAATTCTTGTCCACTGTGTATTTGTCTGTTAACTGCTTGTATGCTAGTCCTCTGCCATCCTCTGTATTTATGCATTGTCTCCATCTTCTTCTACCTTTGGTGTTCGGTTCCGCTCTCCACTGGCGAGTTTCTTGTCTTTTGTTTTATGTCCGTGTTGATGCGTGCATTACCCATGTGACAGCGATTGTCTGGTGTTGCGGTTTTGAGCACCACCAGCGGCGTAACACTAGCATAGAAAGTTAGTATCTCACATCTTCTAATGTATTTTCTGTAGCAATCTGGTTCACCAATAACCATTTTGCCACAATTACCATTGTGGTTTGGAATAGAAACCGTTCTAGAAAAATATTTCCAGACCTCAAGTGACGTTTTATTTGCATATGGGGAAGTTAATAAAGGAAAAAAATACCCAAAAAGAGATACAAGAACACCTCAGATAAGTTATCTTATGGTTTTCAAAAACCACAGGATACCCTTGAAAATGCATAATTTTGAAACCTCCAAATGGGAGTTTGTGACTACTGGAAACTACAACAAGCACTTAACCCATTGAGCAACGTCCTGGCAAAGGTAACCCGAAATAAACAATGCCACTAGTAATTTGTTGGATGGGGGGTTAGTCACAGCTTTATTATTATTATTATTATTATTATTATTATTATTATTATTATTGTTGTTCTCACATAAACCATACATTTTTAGGACATTTATAATATTATATTGCTTTAAATTGTTCACAAGTATGGACCACAAGAAAACTGGTAACTAGAACAAGATAAAATGTGTAAATAGATCTCATGCCAAAAAACAAACCTTGAATAAAGACATCTCCCTAGCCCCTTACTACCAACCCATACTATAAAAGGGGAAGGCCTCGATCGGAGGGGGAAGAGAAAGCACTCTGTAGGGGTGGAGGCATAAATAACCCACACTAGTTAGGGGGGCCTAAAAGGGGTTTGCCCATCAGGGGCATTTATAGCATATCTTCAGGATATGCCATAAATGTCAGAAAGATGCGGGTCCTATCTCTGGGACCCGCAGCTATCTCTAGAACGGGGCCCACTAAACCCTGTACTACCTTTCTTGTTTCCCGCTGCCACTTCATAATTTCTGACCATTTAATCAGAAAACAGCGAGTTTCCGTAACTCCCATAGAAGTGAATTGCAGTTACAGAATCGATGTAGCTCATGTACTACGCTGTTTCCGTAACTGCCATCCACTTCTATGGGTGTTACGGAAACAGCGTAGCTCAGCGATCTACACTGTTTTCTGATTACGTAGTTGGAAATTACAAATTGGCATCAGGAAACATAAATATAATTCAGGAAATATAATTCTGTATATGTGAGAATCATACAGGAAATAGGAACCATACATAAATCCTGTGTGGCAATGGGAAAAGGAGGCTTAATGCCTAATGAATTTGATACCCAGGGACTAAAATAACAGCCGTAGACATAACAAATATCACTGAATGCTGGTGTAATCTAAGTATAGATGCAAAAATAACGGTAGTAAACTTGACGCCAGTGTGCACTGCAATCAGAATATCAGTCAGTAAATAAGGCTACATACTTATCATTAGGTAGCATGAACAGTCGAAAGAGACCAGATAGAGATTCCATCAGCAGGAGGATCAATGATTGTCCTTGGACGTATTGTCTCCCCTGCAGTAGATATTATAGCCAGATAAATTTCAACGCAAAAGTCAAATGCGGTAAACTAAGCGTGCCAGGCAAACATGTCCCGCGTGTCAGCTGTGGCACACGTGCTATAGATTGCTGACCCTTGTTCTATAGCTACACAAATTCGGACCAGATCCCCTAAATTATTCAGACCCCTAAAGAAATTCAGACCTCATGATAGACTTCCTAAATTTATTCAAATCCCAAACTTAATCAAACCCCAGACCAGACCAGACCCCTAAATTAATCAGACTCCAGACCAAATCATACATTAATTTAAACCCCAGACCAGACCCCTTATATTTATTTGGCCTCAGACCAGACCCTTAAATTAATCAGGCACCCTAAATTTATCAAACCCCAGACCCCCAAAATTTATCAGAACCCAGACTTGACTTCTAAATTTGTCACAGCCCAGACCAGACACCTAAATTAAGGAGAACCCAAAGTCAGAGAATGAAAAAAAAAAATCATACCATAGACCAGACCCCTTCATATACTTACTCTCCTGGTTCCAACTTAGCTCCACCTTACTGGGTTCTGGCGCCATCAAGCATCAGGACGTTGTGTGTACTGCTGTACACTATATCCTGATGGTGGACAGTGTCAGGACCTAGTGCGTTGGAGCTGAAGAATAAAGAGGGTAAGTACACTGGTGCCCCTGGACTTACTCGACCTGTCACTGCTGTTCAACTGCCCACCCGCTCGCTACAAATAAAGGTGGGCCAGCTGAACAGCAGTGAGAAGTTCTGGGAGGGTTGTACAGCTCCCCACCCTCAACAAAAGAACCATCACCTTGAGTGGTCCTGCATGTATGTGTGAATTTTTTTTGACATGCATGTAAATAACATTTGTATAAACATCACATTTTATAAAAATCACTTTATAATGTCAGTACCTGACAATTATACAAAGATAGGTGGTGCAACGTAGGCACTGCCTATCTCTTCTTGCAGGGGCAGTCTGCTGCAGATTGTTTATGCAGAAAGTTCCTTCACCTCTGTCAACCACTAACTTGAAGTGCCCCCTGTTTCTTTAACCCCTTTCCGCTCCTTGACGTGCTATTAGGTCATGGTAAGTGCATCGTTCGCGCTCCATGACCTAATAGTACGTCACGGGAGGATCGGCCATTTCGGCCGTCCTCCCGACACATACAGGAGCTGTGACAGCTCCTTCAGCGAGGACCGATCGCGGTGTCCCTGCTGATTAACCCCTTAGAAGCCACATTCAATAGCGATCGTGTCTTCTCAGGGGTTAAACCACCATCGACGTCTGGCGACATGATACCGGGTGGCAATGGTTGCTATGGCAACCGGAGGCCTAACAATGAGCTCCGGCTATGCCATCTACGGAAGCCTAGTGGGTCCTGACAAAGTCAGGACCCACTATGCTTGCTGTCAGTGAGTAGCTGACCACTCTAATACACTGCACTACACATGTAGTGCAGTGTAGTAGAATTACGATCAGGGCCTCCTGCCTTCAAGTCCCCTAGTGGGACAAAATAAAAAAGTTAAAAAAAGGTGTGTAAAAATATAAATAAAAATGTTTAAGGCTTTATTCAGACGAACGGGAAAAACGTCCGTGCAACGCGCGTGATTTGCACGCGCGTTGCACTGACCTATATGTGTCTATGGGGCCGTGCTGACATGTCCGTGATTTTTCCTCAGCGTGAGTCCGCTGAAAAAAAGTCACGACATGTCCGTTCCTTCGGCGTTTTGCGCGCGTCACGCACCCATTGAAGTCAATGGGTGCGTGAAAACCATGCATGCCGCACGGAAGCTCTTCCGTGCGAACTGCGTGATTCGCGCAAGAGCTGTCAAAAGGATGAATGTAAACAGAAAAGCACCACGTGCTTTTCTGCTTACAAACATACAAACGGAGTATCTTTGAGATGAGTGAACCCGGATCACCGAACCGAACTTCACCGGGTTCGGCCGAACTCGTTTTGACCGAACCCGGCAAAAATGTTTTCCCTACGCGACGTCAGGAGATAGTCACTGTCCAGGGTGCTGAAAGAGTTAAACTGTTTCAGCACCCTGGACAGTGACTTCCGATCACAATATACATGAACGTGTAAAAAAAAAAGAAGTTCTGACTTACCAATAACTCGCTGCTTCTTCCTCCAGTCTGACCTCCCAGGATGACAATTCAGTCCAAGTGACAGCACCAGCCAATCACAGGCCAAGCACAGGCTGCAGCGGTCACATGGACTGCCGCGTCATCCAGGGAGGTGGGGCCGGATGTCAAGAGAGGCGCGTCACCAAGGACGCGTCACCAAGGCAACGGCCCGGAGGGAAGTTCTCGGTAAGTACGACCGTTTTTGTTTATTTTAACAGGTTGCTCGATATTGTGATCGGAATTCACTGTCGAGGGTGCTGAAAGAGTTAACTGCCGATCAGGACTACTGGATTACTGACATCGACTAGCCTCATCTCTATGATGGCGGCTGCGCGAAAATCATGCAGCCGCGCATAATACACGGATGACACATGGAGCTGTCAAGTGGTTTTTGCGCGCGCAAAAACGCCACGCTCGTGTGAATCCAGCCTAAAAGTAATAAAAGTAAAAATCCCCCTTTTTCCCTTATCAATCCTTTATTATAAACAAAAAAACAACAAATAAACTATACATAATTGGTATCGCCGCGTCCGTAACGGCCTCAACCACAAAAGTATTTTGTTATTTAACCCGCGCGGTGAACACCATAAAAGAAAATAATAATAAACCATACCAGAATCACAATTTTTTGGTCACTTCACCTCCCAAAAAATGGAATAAAAAGATCAAGAAGTTGCATGCACCTAAAAATTGTACTGATCGAAACTACAGTTCGTTACGCAGAAAACAATTCACACGGCGTGCTTGATGGAAAAATAAAAAAGTTATGACTAGAATCTGGCAACACAATAAGTAAATGATTTTTTATAAAAAGTATTTTATTGTGCAAACGCCATAAGACATAAAAAAACTATAAACATATGGTATCGCCGTAATCGTATCGCCACGCAGAATAAAGTGAATGTCATTTCTACGCACGGTGAAGGCTGTAAAAAAAATTGAACAAAATACAATAGTAGAAATAAAAAATAGAATAAAAACTGTTCAAAAAGTCGCATGCACCCCATGAAAACTACAATGAATTCCTCAAGGGGTCTAGTTTCCAAAATGGGATCACTTTTAAGGGGTTTCCCCTGTACTGGTAGCTCAGAAGGTCTGCAAATGCCACATGGCACCTAGAAACCAATCCAGCAAAATCTACATGCCAAATAGCACTTCTGCCTTTCTGAGCTCAGCCGTTTGTCCAACCAGTAGTTTATGACCACATATGGAGTATTGCCATAATCGGGAGAAATTGCTTTACAAATGTTGGGGTGCTTTCTCTCCTTTATTCCTTGTCAAAATTAAAAATGTGTACCTTTTATCGGAAAAATTTGATTTTCAATTTCACAGCCAAATTCCACAAAATGCAGCAAAAAACCTGTGGGGTCTAAGTGCCCACTATACCACTCGATAAGTTCCTTGAGGGGTGTCGTTTGCCAAATAGCGTCACTTTTGGGGGGTCTCCACAGTTTTGGAACCACAAGACCTCTTCAAACCGGACATGGTGCCTAATAAAAAGGAGGCCTCAAAATCCACTAGGTGCTCCTTTGCTTCGAAGGCCTTTGCTTCAGTCCATTACCACACTAGGGCCACATGTGGGATATTTATAAAAAACGGCAGAGTCTGGGCAATAAGTATTGAGTTGTGTTTCTCTGGTAAAACCTTCTGTTTCACAGAAAAAAATGGAATAAAAAGGATTTTCTGACAAAAAAAAGAAATTTGTAAATATCACCTCTACTTTGCTTTAAATTCCTGTGAAACACCTCTAGGGTTAATAAACTTTCTAAATGCTGTTTTAATTACTTTGAGGGGTCTAGTTTCTAAAATAGGGTGTTTTATGGGGGTTTCTGGTACCCCAAAAAAAAGAGGCTTTTGAAATTTTATTCAAAATATGAGAAATTGCTACTTATGTTCTAAGTCGTGTAACGTCCTAGAAAAATGAAAGAATGTTCAAAAAATGATTCCAACATATAGTAGACATATGGGAAATGTGAAATAGTAACTATTTTGGGTGGTATAACCATCTTACAAGCAGATACATTTAAATTCAGAAAAACTGTTATATTTTCCAAATTTTCTCAAAATTTTACTATTTTTCACAAATAAACACTGAATGTATCAAACAAATTTTACCACTAACATAAAGCCCAATGTCTCACGAGAAAACAATCTCAGAATCGCTTGGATAGGTATAAGCATTCCGAAGTTATTACTACATAAAGTGAAATATGTCAGATTTGAAAATGGGCTCTGAGCCGATATACACCACGTCACAAGTGACGTGTCGTATACCCGGAAAATAATTCAAGATCAACAAAGCGGCCAGAGCCAGTGCAGAAACTGACGTCACCCGTCAAGTACCTCACGGCAGGATCTGGAAATGGGGCCACTTTAGAAAATGTATATTACAAATGTATTTACATTTATAAATTACAAGCATTAACACAAAGTCATTAAATCTCGGACAACTCCTTAAAGAACCTTCTACTAGAAATTATAAAGAATATTACAAGTCTCGGGGGCGTGGCTTAGGCATGGCGGTGTGAGGACGTATTCTACTGAAGCTCCGGACTAACCAAGCAGAAAGTCGCCCAAAAGGGCTTACTTACCGCTCCTCGACTGAAGATGACGAAGGGGTGAAGCCGCAAGAACCTCCCGGTCACTCCTGGCACCTCGTCCATCGGCAGGTACCTTCGGTCCACGCTGGATGGAACCTCGCCGCGGTGCTCTTCCACTCCTCCTGCAGGCCGCACCCAGACTCTGCCGCCTCGTGGATACTCGCCGCCTCCTTCCTCCTCTGGTCAGGCACAGACCGAAAGCTGCTCTCAGGTTCCTGGGGCTGACATGGCGACGCCGGAGAGAGGTCAGTGCTCTGCAGACTCCCCAGGGTTGGCTCCTCCAGTCCTGGTAGAGGACTTTCCCCCCATACAGCCCCAGTCAGTACCCAGGCAAGGTCTGGATCACATGGCCCCACCAGGCAGGGCGGTCTCGGCGCCATCTTTTCTTGCCGTCCCGCAGCAGTATCCCCCACAGGACACCAATTTTAAGGGGGTCGCTTGCCCCGTCAGCGGGATCAGGGGAACACCAGTCAGGCCCTTCTCAGGGTCCCCCGCTCTCCATGAAACGGACCCTGGCGGAACTTTGGGAAATGATGAGGGTGTTGCCCACCAAATCCGATTTGGATCTACGCCTCTCCCGGCTGGAGGAGAAACATAACAAGGCCATTGGCACTGTTTCACAGGAGGTGTGTGCCCTGACCGTGAGGGTGGATACATTGGAGCGCCAGAACTCCATATCCTCCTTGGACATCTCGGTCCTTTCACAGTCCTTGGCCACTCAAGCTTTGCAAATGCGGGACTTTTCTTTACACTTGGATGATGTCGAAAACAGGGGGAGACGTAACAACTTGAAGCTGAGAGGCATACCGGAATCTGTACCCCCGGATGGCCTCTATGATGCAGTGACGCATATCTTTAATAAGCTCCTGGACTGACCACGTGATATGGCCATTGAGATGGACAGGGTGCACAGGCTGGCGGGCCCCCGGGCTAGAGATGGTAACCATCCGCGGGAGACGTTATGTGTAGAGTACATTTCTACAAACAAAAAGAGGAGATTGCCCGGAGAGCTTGGGAGAAGGGGGCCGTTCCCTTCAATGGTTCCGAGATTACCGTCCTGCCGGATGTCTCTAGACTAACACTTCCATGCGCAGGATTGTCCGCCCATTGCTGGAGGCGACCAAGGTGGCAGGAGCTACTTACAGATGGGGCCACCCCTTCCACATCATCCTTCGCAGACAGGGGCAATCATTTGCGGTTCGGTCTCTGGATGACCTAGAGGAGGCCTTCCGGTTTTTGGAGATCTCACCGGTGCGGTTACCAGATTGGACTGAACCCCCGGCACCGTTCTTTATTAGAGGAGGCCCATATCCTGATTTTGTTCATCCTATCCCGCCTCGCTCCGGAGTTGGGCTGACCGAGCTATGGCCCTCAGGGCGGCGATCCCCACACAGAGACTGAGCTTCTACTTCCTTCCTGTGTTTCCTTATGCTTCTCACGGGGACACCGGTTATGGTTGGACGTTAATTGCACTTACCTTCCTTTTTTCGCAGGGTCCTTCAAGAGATGCAGAGGACGGCGCTGATGGTGTTTTTGTAGGGGACGTATGTACAGGATGTGGGTCTGGGTGGTTCTTCAGTGGGGGATGTTCATTTGTTCAGTCCAGCGGGGGAGGGGAGGTTTCTGCGATAGTTTACCGGGTGGGTCCGGGGTTTCACTGAGCTCAATTTGTGATTTCTAGTTTATTGCTGTATCTTTGAAGATTTGTTTGTCGCATCGCTGCCTTTCTTCGTTCCCCATTAGGGTTCCGTGTTGCTGTGTCGTGGTCGGAGGGTATTTTTCCATCTAAGGACGACATAGCTCACGTTGAGTTGTTTTGGGGTTTTGTACTCCGCTATTAGAGGGACTGTGTTCTTCCGCAGCTCCGGTACTTCTGTCCCTGTATAGGGGTTTTTCTTTTTCTTTCTTTCTTTCTTCCCCTTTCTGTCTCTGTCTTCTCTTCCATATCCTATCATGACTGACATAACCATTGTCTCCCTAAATGCACAGGGTTTGAATATCCCGGAAAAGACGTTCTCCATTCTCCGTCTTCTCTGGAAGAAAAAACCTCATGTGGCATTTCTACAAGAGACTCACTTTCGGGCTGACTGCATACCGAAACTCACGGATTCCCATTATACAGAGGGGTATCATAGTGTGTCCCCTGATTCCAAGACCAAGGGGGTCTGCATCCTGATTTCACGCTGTCTCCATTGGGAACATGTGGAGACTCGCACAGATGGAGCGGGACGGTACCTCTTAGTGAAGGGTAAGTTGGATAACACTGTACACACTGGCATCGTACTATCTCCCTAACACTGGTCAAGTCGCCTTCTTGGAGAGGGTTCTGGTGGATTTGGATAACTTTCTGGAAGGCACTCTAATATTGGGGGGGGATTTGAATGCCACCTTAGATCCTGTATTGGACTCCTCACAAGGGCATTCCTCTTTATCTAGGCCAGCTCACCGTCGTATCCGTCGGCTGCTGCATGAGCATCAGCTCGTTGATACGTGACGGCTCCTCCATCCCTCGACCACAGACTACACGTTCTTTTCGGCTCCCCACGACACATATTCCCGAATAGACTACTTTTTTTTAAGCCATTCTCATCTTCCCAGCCTCACTTCTGCCTCCATTGATGACATTACGCTTTCTGATCACGCTCTTATTACTCTTACCCTCACTCGCCCAACGGTCCGCCCTCGCTCCTGGCAGTGGCGCTTAAATGAGTCGCTCCTGCAGGACTCGACGGTGGTATCAGACATTTGTAGGGACCTAGTGGAGTATTTTGCCATGAATGCTTTGCCGGGGGTTGACCCTTTTTGCATTTGGGAGGCACATAAATGTGTGGTGCGCGGTTCCTTTATTCGTATTGGTTCCAAACTAAAGAAGGAGCGGACAGCACACCTCCTGGACTTAATCTCCCGTATACACAGTTTAGAACAGTCCCATAAGGTAAACCCAGGACCCGGTTGTGGGGGCGGAGCTGGGGCAGTTGAGAGTGCAGGTCCGTTCGCTCTGTCTTTCCAAGGCTAGGGACTCCTTAGTTAAGTGCCGGTGGCATTTTTACGAATTCAGTACCAAACCGGGTAGGACCTTGGCGCGGGCACTTAGGGAAGCACACTTATGTCCCCCATGTTCAAAGCTCACACAATAGGCGCCTGCAGCTCCCACAAGACATCTTGGAGGCCTTCCGTGCCTATTACCACTCTCTTTATAATCTCCCTCGGGCACCATCTTCTCCGAATGGCGGCAGTCACTTGGAAAAGATTGAGACGCATCTCCGGTCCTTGGGGATGAAATGTATCCCACCGGAGGCTATTGCTGCCCTGGAGGCTCCTATTTCCTTGGAAGAGTTGTCTTAGGCACTGAAGGACTCGACTGCGGGGAAGGCACCGGGCCCGGATGGCCTGTCTTTGCAATATTCTAAGTTTTGCTCAGATCTGCTCTCATCCCATTACCTACACACCTTCAATTCACTCACAGAGGGGGGTACCCTTCCTCAAGACACATTGAGGGCCCACATCATGGTGATACCCAAAGAGGGGAAGGACCCATCCATGTGCAAAAATTATCGCCCCATTTCGCTGTTAAATGTTGATTTAAACTTATTTGCTAAGATTCTGGCCCATAGGATGTCCCCACTACTACATACTATGATACATAATGACCAGGTGGGCTTCATGCCCCTCAGGGAAGCACGAGATAATACTACTCGTGCAATTAACCTAATGTATCAAGCGGCTGTTTCGGCCCTTCCCACTTGCTTTCTGTCGACTGATGCGGAGCAGGCCTTCGACAGAGTCAATAGGGATTTTATGCTGGCCACTTTGTGGTATGTGGGATTGGGCGCACATATGTTGAAATGGATTTCGGGTCTCTACTCCTCCCCATCGGCTCAGGTTAAGGTCAACGGATACTTCTCCTCCTCACTCGCTATCTCCAATGGTACGAGGCAGTGTTGTCCCTTGTCCCCTTTAATTTTAATTTTATGTTTGGAGCCCTTTTTGTGCCATATTTGCTCTAATCCGGATATAGCGGGTGTAGCCTTGGGAGGAAGGTCCCATAAGGTCGCTGCTTATGCGGATGACTTGCTCTTCTTTCTCACTGCTCCCAGGATCTCCTTGCCCAACCTGATGGCGGAGCTGGGTAGATACTCGAAATTGTTAAACTTTAAGATCAACTACCAGAAGTCGAAGGCTCTTAATATCTCGTTGCCACAGACCCTGGTGGATAATCTGTCTGAGTCCTTCTCCTTTAAATGGGCTAGAGATTCGCTTAAATATTTGGGGGTCCGGTTTCCCAGTGATCTGTCTCGCCTTTATGCGGTGAACTTCCCTACTCTACTTCAACGTGTAAAGAGCGATTTGGATTCTTGGACGAGGGCAACTTTACTTGGTTTGGCAGGTGTGCCATATTTAAAATTAATATTTTGCCACGGATCTTGTATCTCTTTCAGGCGCTGCTGGTACGCATCCCACGCCCATTCTTTCAAGCTCTGCTGTCCCTACTCCACAAGTTCATATGGGTGGGGAAACCCAAACGTATTGCTCGATCTATGCTTTTTCGTGCTAAGTGTGAGGGTGGCGTTTGTCTCCCGGACTTTGTTTCCTACAATGAGGCCTCTCACGTCACACAAATTTTGGACTGGTTTAGGCATGCTGAGATTAAAGAGTGGGTGTCCATGGAGCAGGCCTTAATTGAAGTTCCTTTGCAGGCCTTACTTTGGTTGGGCAACCACGTTCCCCTGTCGGCGCGGACACACCCGACTATCGGGCCCACCCTGGCGGTTGCGTCACGGCTCTTTCCCCGGAAAGAGATTTCTCCCTCTCCCTTGTTTCCCATCTTGGGCAATCCTGCTTTCCCACCGGGGCGGGAAGGGGGGCCCTTTCAGCTCTGGTTGAAGGCAGGTAAGGGATGTGCCACACACTTTATGCAGGATGAGACGTGGATGTCTAGCGCACAATTGGCGTCTTTGTCTGATCCTGTCTCATTTACTACGTGGCAGGTCACCCAGTTGAGACATTTCCTCGCGTCCCTAACTAACTCATCGGTATACTCATGAGATAGTTCCCCTTTCGATCTCCTTTGCACGGGCACGGGCATGGTGCGTCACTCGTTGTCCAGACTTTATGCTCTCCTAATCTCACCATCCGATTTGTCCACTCTGGCCTACTTGCTAAGTTGGGAGAGGGACTTGGGTTTAACCTTCACTACGGATCATAAGGACCGCTTGTTCACTATGATGCATAAATCCTCTATGGCTAGCAGATTTCAGGCGTCGGGGGTTTAAGGTCCTGTCGAGATAGTATAGAGTGCCTTCCAGATTGCATGCGATGATACCTGCGGTCTCGCCATTGTGTTGGAGATGTGGTGACCATGTGGGTACAATTCTGCACATTTTTTGGGAGTGCCCACTCTTGACTGACTTCTGGTCTGAGGTGTGGCGCATTTCCTCGAAATTCACGGATTTCCTCCTTCCAAGATCTCCGGCTTTCTTCTTGCTCCATCTGTGTGATGTGCCATTATCCACGTATCTACGCTCAGTGGATCGCCACATGGTGAATGCAGCTAGAGCGTGCGTCCCCGCGCTGTGGAGACAAACTTGCCCTCCATCGGTGGGCATGTGGTTCAGCAAAATCCAGGAGATTATGAGAATAGAGGACCTCACGGCATCAATGAGAGGATCCCACGCCAACTTTTTTAAAACATGGCGTGTTTGGATTTGGTTTCAATCCTCTGTGGAGTACAGGACCATCATGGCCTCTTGAGCATAATCCCTAGGCCCATTTACGTCAGGCCAGTTCTCTCTCCTTCCATTTTTCCTCTCTGTCCCCTCTCCTCCTTTGTTTCTCTTTAGCTCCTTCCTGTTCTCTTACGGGTTATTATGCATGGCTGCTGGTTCAGGGTGCATACAAGAGTTTCTCTATCAATATTGATTCAGACTGTACATTGCTATTCTTTGTGTTCTTTGCACTTCTTGTACACTCCATATGCTGGCCTGTGGGCCGATGTCAGTGCTGTTTATGTCTGCACCATTGTTTTTGTGTATTGAAAAACGAAAAATAAAAGAATAAAAAAAAAAAAAAAGAATATTACAAGTCTCATCTGAGTTCTGTGATCTGGATGAATGCAGTCAGCCTGAAGCCTTCTATTTATGGAACTCCAGGGAGATTTATAATATTCTTACAATTTACAGTAGGGAGCTACACCATTCCATATATAAGGGTAGCTTACTGTATCCACACAGAAGCTCCATGTAGTATAACATAGGCTCACTGCTTTGTTTTCCAAGACCAAACGTCTAATTTATGGTGCAATGACTCCCCCTATTGACAGATTTTGTAGTAGTACAAGAAAATCCTTAATCATCACATTTCAGCATTCTAATTTTGTGTAATTAAAATTTCTCTTTGAATATCTGTTTGAAATATGTGTGGTATTTAATATACTTAAATGGCTAAAAAAAAACACAAAACGTTATCATTTATAAGGCTCTTTGGGAAGGTGCTGAAACCTATTAATTAACATTACAATTTGAAGGAGTGTAGTTGGGGGGCAGGTGGCGCAAGTGCCCCGGGCGCAATTAGAATGGAGGACAGAGGGAGGCACAAGCCACAGAATCGGTAAGCGGGATCCTGCCCCTGGTTTCCCCTGCACACAATTGTATCTGCGTCTTTAGGACACATATACAATTGTACAGTCACTTAGAGTTGGCGGGTGCAAGGGAACCATCAGTTTCAGGTCCCACCATTCTGTGCTTCTCTTGTGATGCAAGCGGCGTGATCAAGTCTTCATGCCACCTGTGTCGTTCTGCTAGAGAAGGCCTGGTGAGAAGAGGCTAGGCCTGCAGTGCTGGATGACAGTGTGGAAAAGGGAACATTTACGGTAAGCATATGTATGACTGTTTGGCACATTCCACATGGGGCACTGTTTAGCTCTTTATATGGGTAGACTGTGTGGTTGTGGTATTATCTACATAGAGACACAGCACCTTCTACAGGGGGGACATCATTTGTATGTGCCACTTTATTTGCATGGGACACCGCGTGTTTATGTGGCACTTTATTTGCATGGGCACAGCTTGTGGCACTTGTTAGGGGGCACAGCATGTGGCACTATTTTTATGGGCCACTGTGTGTGTGGCACTTTATTTTCAGGGAGCACAGTGTGTGACATGATTGAATTCAGGGGACATAGTTTGTGATACAATTGTATTCAGAGGCACAGTGTGTGTTTTATGGCATATTCAGGTGCACAGTATGTGGTGTTATTACATTTAGGCCGGATTCACACGAGCGTGTGCGTTTTGCCCGTGCAAAAAAATGCGGCGTTTTGCGGGCGCAAAAGGCACTTGACAGCTCCGTGTGTCAGCCCCGTATGATGCACGGCTGCATGCTTTTCGCGCAGCCGCCATCATTATGACACTCCGTTTGGATGTTTGTAAACAGAAAAGCACGTGGTGCTTTTCTGTTTTCATTCATCCTTTTCACAGCTGTTGCACGAATCACGCTCATCCCACGGAAGTGCTTCCATGTGGCATGCGTGATTTTCACGCACCCATTGACTTCAATGGGTGCGTGATGCGCGAAATACGCCCAAAGAACGGACATGTCGTGATTTTTTTGCAGCGGACTCGCACTGCGGAAAAATCACGCAACTGTCTGCACTGCCCCATAGACTAATATAGGTCCGTGTGACGCGCGTGAAAATCACGCGCATTGCACGGACATATATCCCGTTAGTCTGAATAAGCCCTTAGGGGCGCAGTTTGTGGCACCAGAAGCATTTTGTGTTAGTGTATACATGTGGATATGGTGAAAAAGTAAAAAGCCAAAGACATCTAACTGGCAAACTCTTCAGAGATGAGTCGTGGTCAGGAAAAGTCGTCACGGCGGTCTGGATCGGATGGAGAATGTAGTAGACTACAATCAGAGACCCATCTTCTCCACCGAGCTTGTTCTTTCCATATTGCTAGATCTTGGCCGGTGCATCTAACATTCAAATGCCAACTGCAGTGGGGGAAACTATAGCACATCTACATCTCAAATATGCAATTTGTCCACATGATAGTATTTATATATTCATAGTATAAAATTAATACAATAGAACAATGCAATGGCCCCATTGCTGATCATGTATCTGTACTCAACTTTTGTCTTCAAGGGGTTGTGTTACATAGCCAGGAATGGAAAAAGGGAGAGAAGGGACCCAGCGGGCTGGCAGGCCTGATACTTTCAAAAGATTCAACTAATTTGCAGTTAAGCAAAAAAAGGGGAAATGCCCTTATTCCCAGCCGGCTACAAGTATATACAATGAGCTAAAATATAACTTTTATTGTGTATGATTAAACAAACAGGTAACTAAACTAAAACAGGACAGAACACTCATTAAAAGTTAGCCAATGCTCACTGACAGTAGAAGATTTTGCATATCTGGAATGCAATAGTTCAGTGCAATATGATAGGTCTGTATTTGTGTAGCCCCCCAAGGGGCTTCTCTTGGAGTTTTAATCACAATGCTCAATTGGCTGTTGGCTACTGACACAACTTGGTTTGTGTACTACAGTGTACTGCTGACGCTGTTGAGATACACAAATACAGACGAGTTCTGGGGAGTCTAGTGTGAGGTGTCAGCCAGGGGCGTAACTAGGAAAGACTGGGCCCCATAGCAAACTTTTGACTGGGCCCCCCCCCCCTCTGCTGGGTATCACACAACCCCCCCCCCCTTGTAGATAGTGCCTCCCTATAGATTCCACCACACAGCGCCCCCCTATAGATAGCACCATACACAGCCCCCTGTAGATAACGCCATACAGCCCCCTCTGTAGATAACGCCATACAGCCCCCTCTGTAGATTACGCCATACAGCCCCCCCAAAAAAAAAAAAGCAGCCTATAGTTTGTCCTACAAAAGACATGCATCCCCTATCCACAGGATAGGGGATACATGTGTGATCGCTGGCAGCGATAAGGAGACCGAAAGTTCCCCGAAGTTCTCCATGACTAACCTCGGACTTCTGGCGTCTGCGCAGTTCAATAAAAATGAAAGGAGCGCTGGTCACGCATGCGCACAAGCACGACCGGTGCGCAAGTCATTTCCATGGAGCTGCAGACAGACTACGGAAGTCCGAGGTTTGCCATGGAGAACTTAGGGGGGACTTTCGGTCCCCCGTTCTCCTCATCGCTGGGCGTCCCAGCGATCCCACATGTATCCCTATCCTGTGGTTAGGGGATGCATGTCTTTTGTAGGAACAACCCCTTCAGTGGCGTCTCGCTGTAGCAGCCATAGCGGCTGCTAGCGGAGCCTGCGGCCATGGGAGGGGCCGTGCCGGCGGGTGGCACGGGCCCCCTCATGCTGCAGGCCCCGTAGAAGTCGCTACGGCTGCTATAGCGGTAGTTACGCCACTGCGCATAGGTTTGTACGGCGTAAAACTACAGCTCCCAGCATGGCCGAAACAATGATAAGGATATGCTGGGAGATGCGGTTTCACAAAAAAAAATCATACCACCATCATCTCGCTGCAGATCATACAGTGACTACAATACTGATTAGAGGCAGAATAAACATTTACATTAAGTGACTCACCGGTGACGTCTCAGATTCTAGTTCTTTTCTTCTCACTCCGGTTCAGACATCTATGATGGATTTCTCCCGGCCATGACCCATTTCTGCAGTTTTCCGTTTAGATGTCTTCAGCTTCTCACTTTTAAAACATTTCTGCACCTGTAAACAAAGTTAAAATTCTCAACACCTCTAAATATAACTGTCACACACACACACACACACACACACACACACCGTGCCCCCTGTAGATAGTGCCCCCTGTAGATAGTGACCTATATAGAAGCCCCTGTAGATAGTGCCCACATATGGACTCCAGAGCTGCAAGGCAATAGTGCTAACCACTGAGCCACCGTGCTGCCCTACATATAGCTTCCCCTATAGTTAGTGCTCCACGTATAGCCCACCTCTGTAGATATTGTCCCACATATAGCCCACCCCTGTAGACTGCGCACTACATATAGCCACCCTGTTGCTAGTGCCCCACAGGTAACCCACCCCTGTATATAGTGTCCCACACATAGCCCACCCCTATAGAAAGTACCCTAAAAAATAGCTCCCCTATAGATAGTGCTCTACATATAGCCCACCCCTGTATAGTGTCTCACATATACTGCCCCACATATAGACCCCCCTGTAGATAGTGGCCCACATCCCCACATACAGACCTCCCCTGTAGCTAGTGCCCCACATATAGACCCCCCCTGTATATAGTGGCCCACATATAGACCCCCCTGTATATAGTGGCCCCCACCCCCACATATAGACCCCCCTGTAGCTACTGCCCCACATATAGACCCCCCTATATATAATAGCCCACATAAAGATGACCCCCCCTGTAGATAGACCCCCCCCCACTATAGATAATGCCATTCACATTTTTATGAGGAAAAAAATATATAAAGCTGACATACTCACATTCTCCGGTTCCCACGCTGTTCACTGGCGATGCAGACATGCTCTCTTCTGAGCATGTCTGCAGGAGCTGAACGAGCGTCCTCCAATGACGCTGATTGGCGGGGCAGAATGACTTGCCCCGCCAATCAGCACCTTCCAAGCATGGAAGCGGCGCGATGATGTCATCGCGCCGCTAGCCAATCATTGTCATTGTAAGGCACTGGATGGTCAGGCACGGAACATGCCCGGCCATTCAGTGCTAATACATGTATTTGGCTGCCGCTAGCACCGGGGCCCCCTCCGGTGCTAGCGACACCTACAGGCATGAGAGTGCCTGTGTAAGGCTCGTTGGCGCGGGCCCCACAGTAGCGGTGCTACCCCTGTAGCAGCCATAACGGCTGCTAGCGGCGCCACCGGGCATTTGGGAGGGCGTGTCGGCTGGCGGCACGGGCCCCCTCAAGCCCCGGGCCCCGTAGCAGCCGCTACTGCTGCTACCGCGGTAGTTACGCCACTGGTGTCAGCAACCCATGCTGTGCAAGAGATGGCAGAGAATCTACAGCTACCTACCTGCCACGCCTAGGAGCTGCATGGTGAATCTCACGGCCCATGCAAAGCACAGATATTTCTAGGACCCTTCACCAGTCCATACAGAGGGGATAACATATACAATTCTACCGCCTCCAAGAAGGAGAGAATTTATCTGCCAGAAAGGAGCAGTTTCAAGAGGAGCCTTTCTGCAATCCTGAACCTTAAAGTAGGCCTCCGGTCAAGTCCAGTACTCCGTGGTTTCCAAGCCACGTGTCTTAGGTCCGCGTCCGGCTGTCGGATACCGCGGCCTAGTAACCGTGAGTAACTACATTTCCCTCAAGTTAGTCACCCGCCGGGAGCCAACCGGTGCAGATCCCTTCTGTAGCCATAATAAGGACTGTGTCTCCCCGAAAACCATAAACTGCATAATCTAAGGAAGGTATTGTGTCAGCATCACTCCTCACAAGCATATCCCTGCAAGTCAGCTAACAAGGGGTCCTCCTCACATGCACACCCCACTATACTTGTAATGAGAGACTGCATTGCTGTGAATTATTGCTGCACTTTATGGAAGTTCTCCTCAGTAAAGAGACTTTTGGTTAGCAGAGGACTGTGTCTGATTTTGCTTTCCATTTTTTGACAATTGACTTGCTGTGTGTCCTAAGAGAGGTGCCCAGGGTAGGACCCCACTGCCGCGACCGTGATATCACTAATAAACCAGCCATTAAGGGGACTACTACACCCATCAGGTCCTTTCATAACATCTACATCCTCTGGGATACCACAGGAGGCCATTCACACTAACAGAGAAGAGACTGTGCAGTTATATAAGGGTTTGGTTGGCCCATAGATCATTATCTAATAGGACTCCAGTTACCAGGCTTTTATTAGACATCCTCCTGAAACGAGTGTGAACAACAGCAACTTTGGTTAGGGATACAAAGAGGGAACATGACTACCATATGAGGGCACAAAGGGGGAACATTATTACTGTATGAAGGCACAGAGGGGGACATTACTACGGTGTGGGGTCACAATGGAGGCATTACTGCGTATGAAGGACAAAAGAGGGCACTATTACTGTCTAATAGCACTATTACTACTGATATTATACTGATATGGAATCCTTATTGATAAAAAAAGAAATAAAAAAAACACCACATTTGTCACAAAAAAAAAGACACATTAATAGGTGGGGGAGGTGCACAGAGAATTTGACCCCCAAGTCAATACTTCAGGGGCCTTGGTTATGGATCGGCTACGTACATTGAAGTCTATGTAATTAGTGCATCCATAGACACAGCTGTACAATGCCAAGATCTAGAGCAGGGGTGGGGAACGCGTGGCCACCTTTCTCTCAGTGCTACACTCCCCCTCTTTCTCTTAGTGTCACACTCCCCCATTTTCTCTTAGCGCCACACTCCCCCCTTGCTCTTAGTGCCACTCCCCCCCCTTGCTATTAGTACCAGTCCCCCACCTTGCTCTTAGTGCCACACTGCAAACAGAGCGGAGCGGTAGCCCACTCCTACCACTCTCCGCTTTGCCTAACGTGACTCACCATAGGAAGAGACGAGGAGGTGACCGCTCCACTAATGGCTGGGGTCGGTGACGGCCCGGGAGTGGACTAGTCCAGTCACCTGACCTGAGTCCTGCATATCCGTGAGCCAGTAAAAAGGCTGCAACTAACCCCCCATTATTACCCCTGGTAGACACCGCCACCAGGGGTGCTGGGAAGAGCCGGGTATGGTCCAGCACCTGACCATCTGTAGTGATGGGTGGGCACTGGGGCGGCCATGGGCTGGTATTATTAGGCTTGTAAAGGCCAGAAACAGTGGCCTTTCAAACCCTGGTAATGCTAGCCTGCTGCTATGTTGTATTAGGCTGGTTATGAAAATGGGGGGAACGTAACGTCGTTTTCGTATTTAAAAAAAAAAAAATGACGTGGGTCCCCTCCCCCATTTTTCAGAACCAGCTAGATACAACATAGCAGCAGCCTAGCATTACAAAAAACGTGGCCCTTCCCAGCCTCATAATACCAGCCTGCTGCCACCCGAGTACCCGCCCATCACTACAGATGGTCAGGTACTGGATCGTGCCCGGCTCTTCCCAGCACCCCTGGTGGCGATGGGTACCGTGGTAATAATAGGGGGGTTAGTTGCAGCCTTTTTACTGGCTAACACTAAGTAATGGACATTGTCAATCAGACTACTGCCATTACCAAGGCGCTTATAAAGTATTAAAAAAAAAACAGAGACCTAAGAATTTTTTTTTATTGAAATTAGAACTCCCCCCACACAATCCTCTTTAACAATTAAAAAAAAAAAATCGGAGATCATCGCATTAGTCCAATGAATCTATGACTTAGTCCAAACAGTCCAGCGGAACCCGCAAAACAAAAAAAGATTGTTAGTAATATTTACAAGGGGGGCTGTGTGTAGATAGCGCCAGACACAGCCCCTCTGTAGACAGCGCCACACGCGGCCCCCCTTGTAGATAGCGCCACACAAAGCCCGCCTTGTAAATAGCGCCACACACAGCCCCCTTAAAGATAGAGCCACACAGATCCCCCCTTGTAGATAGCGCCACACAGATCCCCCCTTGTAAATAGCGCTACACAAAGCCCCCCTTGTAAATAGCGCCACACACAGCCCCCCTTGTAAATAGCGCCACACACAGCCTCCTTGTAAATAGCGCCACACACATGCCCCCTTGTAAATAGCGCCACACACATCCCCCTTGTAGATAGCGCCACACACAGCCACCCTTGTAGATAGCGCCACATACAGCCCATCTTGTAGATAGTGCCACACACAGCTCCCCTTGTAGATAGCGCCACACAGCCCCCTTGTAAATAGCGCCACACACAGCCCCCTGTAGATAGCGCCACACACAGCCCCCCTGTAAATAGCGCCACACACAGCCCCCCTGTAGATAGCGCCACACACAGCCCCCCGTAGATAGTGCCACACACAGCCCCCCGTAGATAACGGCACACAGCCCCCCTTGTAAATAGCTCCACCCACAGCCACCTTGTACACAGCACCACACACAGCTCACCTTGTTCAGGACGCAGTCCCATTTTTCAAATCTGACGTGTCACTTTATGTGGTAATAAGTTTGGAATGCTTTTACCTATCCATCGATTCTGAGACTGTTTTCTCGTGACACATTATACTTTAAGTTAGTGGTAAAATTTTGTCGATACATTCAGTATTTTATTGTGAAAAACACCAAAATGTTGCGAAAAACTTCAGAAATTAGCATTTTTCTAAATTTAAATGTATCTGCTTGTAAGACAGATAGTAATACCACACAAAATAAATGCTAATTAACATTTCCCACATGTCTACTTTAGATTGGCATTGTTTTTGTACATCCTTTTATTTTTCTAGGACGTTACAATGCTTAGAACTTTAGCAGAAATTTCTCACATTTTCAAGAATATTTCAAAAGGCTATTTTTACAGGAACGAGTTCAGTTGAGAAGTGGTTTTGAGGGGCCCATACAATGCAAACCCCCATAAATCACCCCATTTTAAAAACTGAACCTCTCAAAGTATTTAGCAAGTTTATTAACCCTTTAGGCGTTTCACAAGAATTACAGCAAAGTAGGGATGAATTTTACAAATTTCACTTTTTTTGCAGAAATAAATTTGTAATCATTTTTTTTTCTGTAACACAGAAGGTTTTACCAGAGAAACGCAATTCAATATTTATTTCCCGGATTCTGCAGTTTTTAGAAATATCCCACATGTGGCTCTAGTGTGCTAATTCGCAAAAACACAGACCTCCGAAGCAAAGGAGCACCTAGAGGATTTTGGGGCCTTCTTTTTATTCGAATATATTTTAGGCACCATGTCAGGTTTGAAGAGGTCTTGTGATACCAAAACAGTGGAAACATCCCCAAATAGCCACCATTTGGCAAACTACACCCCTCAAGGGGTATAGTGGTCATTTTGACCCCACGTTTTTATTGCTGAATTTAGTGGAATGAAGGCGTGAAAATGAAAAACTAAATTTTTTCCAATAAAACGTCGACATTTTAGATTTTTACAAGGCATAAAGGGGAAAAAGCACCCCAACATTTGAAAAACATTTTCTCCCGATTACGGCAATACCCCATATGTGGTGATAAACCGCTGTTTGGACACACAGCAGGTCTCAGAAAGGAAGGAGAACCATTTGGCTTTGAGCTCAAGTTTTGCTGCAATGATTTTCAGGTGCCATGTCGTATTAGCAAAGCCCCTGAGGGACCAAATCAGTGGAAGCCTTGCCAAAAGTGACCCCATTTGGGAAACTACACCCCTCAAGGAATTCATCAAGAGGTATAGTGAGCATTTTGACCCCACAGGTTTTTTGCTCAATTTAGTGTAATTAGGCCGTGAAAATGAAAACCTAAATTTTTTTTCTAATAAAATGTCGACATTTTCCATTTTTACAAGGCATAAAGGAGAAAGAGAACTCCAACATTTGAAAACCAATTTCTCCCGATTACGGCAATACCCCATAAGTGGTCATAAACTGCTGTTTGGACACACGGCAAAGGTCAAAAGGGAACGATCACCATTTGGAGCTCAAATTTAGCTGGAATGGTTTTCGGGCGACATGTCCCATTTGCAAAATGCCTGCGGGACCAAAACAGTAGGAACCCCCCAAAAGTGACCCCATTTGGGAAACTACAACCCTTAAGGAATCTATCTAGGGGTATAGTAAGCATTTAGACCACACTGGTCTTTTGCAGATTTTATTGGAATTAGGCCTAAAAAATGAATCTCAACATTTTTTCCACTAAAAAGTTAAATTTGTTCACAAGAGATAAAGTAGAAAAAGCACCCCAACATTTGTAAAACAATTTCACCAGAGTACGGAAATACCCCACATGTGGTCATAAACTGCTGTTTGGACACACAGCAGGGCTCAGAAAGGCAGGAGCGCTATTTGGCATGCAGATTTTTCTGGATTCGTTTTCGGGTGCCATGTCGCATTTGCAAAACCCTAAGGTACCAGAGTACAGTGGAAGCCCCCAGGACAAATGACAGAGCTCAGAAGTGAAGAGCAACATACGCATTTGAGGTCCATTTTGGTGATTTTCACAGCATTGGCCCACAATTGCAGGCCCTGAGGTCAAATAGTAAAACAACCCCCCAAGTAGTGACCCCTATTTTGGAAACTGCACCCCTTAAGGCATTTTAAGGGGTGTAGTGAGCATTTTGCCCCCACAGGTGTTTTTCCATTAGTAATTAACCCCTTCCCAACATTTGACGTATGGTTACGTCATAGCCGGGTAGGGGACGTATGGAACGGGCTCACGGAGTGAACCTGCTCCATACGATGCGATTGTCGGCCGTATGTTACAGCCGACACTTCACAGTGGCGAGCGGGATCGTTCTTGAGTGTGATCCTGTTTGTTTAACTCGCTAAATACCACGGTCAATAGCGAACGCAGCATTTATATAGTTAGAAAGAGGGGGCAACCCCCTCTAGAAGCTCATCGCGCCCCCCTCAATGCAATCGCAGGGTGGCGATGGTTGCTCTGGCTGCCTGGGGGCCTAATGAAGGCCCCCAGGTCTGCCATCTTTGCCATATTAATAGAAGCCTGTCAGAAAGACCGATATACTGCAATACATTAGTAATGCAGTATATCGTGCAAGCGATCCACCGATCGCTCGTTGAAGTCTCCTTGGGGGACTAATAAAAAAAGTAAAAATTAGTAAAATAAAGTGTTTTTTTATGTTAAAAAAAAAAACAAATAAATTAAAAGTAAAAAAAAAAAAACCTTTCCCATTTTCCTCCTAGAGCATAGTAAAAAATATAAACAAACATAATTGGAATCGCCACATCCGTAAAAGTCTGAACTATTACAATATATCCTTATTTAACCCGCACGGTGAAGGCCGTAAAAAAATAAAAATTGTAAACGCCAGAATCGCTATTTTTTGGTCACCTAATCTTCCACAAAAAATTGAATAAAAAGTGATCAAAACGTCGCATGTACCCCAAAATTGTATCATTACAAACTACAGCTTGTCCCGCAAAATAAAAGTCTACATACTACTTATTTGACGGAAAAATAAAAAAGTTATGGCTCTCAAAATTTGGCAACATAAAATAAATGTAATTTTTTACACAAGTAGTAAAATATAGGAAAAACTATATATATTTGGTATCACCGTAATCGTATTGACCAGCAGAATACAGTTAACATGTTTTAATTGCAGAGTGAATTCCGTAAAAACGAAGCGCAAAAAAACATGTCGGAATCGCTGTTTTTTTCATTTTCTACCCCACAAATAATTTTTTCCCATTTCCTAGTACATTATATGGCACAATAAATGGTGCTACGAAGAACTACAACTCATCCCGCAAAAATCAAGCTCTCATAGGACTATATCGACAGAAAATAAAGAAGTTATGGCTTTTGGAATGAGGGGAGGAATAAACGAAAATTAAAATCTGAAAGTTGTTTACAATGGGAAGGGGATGGTGTAAAGTGAAAATTGCAATTTTCCACTGATATGCCATTTTAGTGCCAAATGTTGTGCCCAGTTTGTGCCACCGAAGACATACATCTCGTAAACTGCTAAGCTGGTTCTTCCGGGTATGGCGATGCCAGATCTGTGGACGTAAACTGCTGTTTGGGCACGCTGTAGGGTTCAGAAGGGAGGGAGCGCCCTTTGGCTTTTGGAGCGCTGATTTTGCTGGGCAGTTGTTCTGTTTGGAAGTTTTACTGGTATTTCAGTTTATAATGGGGGGACATATGTAAGCTGGACAGAGTACATCAGGGCATAATAAGAGGGTATAATAATGCGGTAAATAAATAATATTTCAGAGATAGGTGGCCAGTGTCGCACTGATAAATGGTGCCCAATCTTATCCGCTTTTGGACACTGCACATTTTGTGCCATCATATTCTGAGAGCCAGAACTTTTTTATTTTTCAGTCAAAAAAGCTGTGTAAGGGCTTGTTTATTGCAGGACGGGTTGTAGTTTTCATGGGTACTATTTTGGGGTACATGTGACTTTATGATCACTTTTTATTCCATGCTTTGTGAGGGGTGGTGATAAAAAAAATAGTGATTCTGGCAGGTTTTTTGGGGTTTTTTTTTGCAAAGTTTACCATAATATTATAGTTTTATAGATTGGGTCATTACAGACGCGGTGATACCAAATATGTGTACTTTTTTTAATGTTTTCATTTTTTTCCAATAATAAAAGGCTTATTATAGGAAAAAAGGCAGTGTTTGCTTATATTAACTTGAAACTTTTCTTTTTACACTTTTATTCAACTTTTTTTTTGTCCCACTTGGGGACTTGAGGGTCTGCACCTCTGATCTTTACTCTAATGCATTGCACTTCCCACGTAATGCAATGCATTAGAGCTGGCAGCCTATTAGGTCCCATCTGTGGGCGGGGCCTAATAGCCTATCGTACGTGGCAGGCCAGGAGGCCATTATTAGGCATCCGGTTGCCATAGCAATAACATCATGTCGATGCCGATCGCCACAAACCACTAAGATGCCGTGATCACTTTTGATCGCGGCATCTAAGAAGTTAATGGCAGGGATCGGAGCTAGCTCTTTTCCCTGCCATTACAGCACAGTGTCAGCTGTAACATACAGCTGACAGTCTGCGACATCTTGTTACTGCGGCCAGATGCCTTTTAGGCGCCGCCTCTGGGCGGGTCCTAGCAGGCTTCCGTACTTGGCAGACAGGAAGCCGTTGTTAGGCTTCCGGACTGCCGGGGCAGTCATCAGGACCCCGCGATTTCATTGCAGGGTTCCGATCTGCTTGTAAACACCATAGATGCAGCGCTTGCTTTTGAGCGCTGCAACAAAGGGGTTAATCGGCCGGATCGGAGACTAGCTCCGGTCTTGGCCTTGAAGCAGTGATAGCGTTAAGCTATCACTGCATTAAAACTGTGTCTGCAGATGCGCCTGCAGACGCAGTACCCTGTTAATGCTGTGACGTAATAGTCCGTTAATTTGTGTTAACAGGACAACGCCTGTGACGTACTATTACGTCACATAGCGTTAAGGGGTTAATTGATCTCGACTTAATTGGATCAGTGTTATAAAAGAACTTCTGAGGGCTCTCACACAGTTGCTTCCAGAGGGTATGTTCACACGGCTTATTTTCAGGCTGATTTTGGAGCAGAAAAGCCTAGTTTTACGCTCCAAAATACACTTGAAATAAGTCTGCAAATAGTTTCCCATTGATTTCAATGGGAAATACACTGTGCTGTTCACATGAGGCTTGTAGGCCCTCAGGCATATAGCTGCTGAGCCTGAGACTGGGAGCCATTGAAGGGGTTAACATAGTTGCTAGCTGGCTTGGGGACGTCTTCGTTTTTGTTAGATATGTCTGCGGCCAATAGCGGCCATATGTTTTTCTTAAATATGGCATTCTGAGGTGGTCATGAGCGGTCTTACCCCCCCCTCCCTTTTGGTGTTTAAACGAGGAGCCCTGCCGTGCAAGACACTACACACATGGCCGACGTGGCCCACCTCACCATCCCTTTCTAATGCTCCGCTAGTTACACCAGCAGGTTTGGGCCCTGCTTATGTGCTGTCAGAAAACATTGAGCATTCCTCTTCTGTCAGCTCGAGGGAGTACAGTCGAGCAGGTCGTTCCCGATCTTGGCGCTCCTCAAGACGCAGGTCCCATCACCGATCAAGTCGGCGTCATTCACGACAGGAGGTCGCCTTCATCTTCTCGTTGAAGGTCGGTGAGTTCACACACTGGTTCGTCTCACCACGGCAGCCATGATAGACGTCGCCATAGCAACCACTCCCCCCATCGTTGTCTTTCGCCAAGACCAGTCATTACGGAGGTCCCAGTGGTAGCAACTACGCAAGTACCTCCTCCACCGCCCTCTATTGCCCTGGTTCCAGCAGCGTCATCTGGACACGGTGAATCTGACTGCCTTCGGGCATGGGGTTCGGGGGTTGCTTCTGACTGTGCTTTGTTAACTGATTTGCAGGCGGAGGATGGTAAAACCTAAGTGGAAGCATCAACTTCCACGGCTACTCCTTATTTGCCCGCCTTCAGGGATACCTATTTTTATGGTATAGCACCTCTCGGCACTCTCTTGTCTGACGACACCAGGGACCAAATAGCGGGGAATAATTCCGCTGATATTTGGTCCTTGGTGTCGGTGGACTCAGCGATGGTTGACAAAGAGCGCTGTTTTGAAAGGTAGGTTCCAAGGGTAGCAAGAACCTTCAATAATTGGCTCCAAGCCTTTGCGGTTTTGGGTTGTGTTGTGTCCCAGAAATTCCCTGGCAAATCTTTTCAGCTCTTTGAATATTTAGACACCATTTTTAGCGCGTTCAGCTTGGTGGCGGTGCGACGGGGAGTTCCGCAGGCGTATGTTACAAAAGCTGGGTGGGATACTAAAGCGACGGATGTATGGCTGCGTTTTATGATATCGCTGCGCCACTTTCAACCAACGGACCCCTCCCCTACTTTGTTCGGCGGTCCTTCCGTCGGGGTGGGGGACCCGCTAGTAGACGAACCGGTTCATGCTGGCTCCTTAATGAGGTTCACTGCAAATTCTATGGGTCATGCAAATTTAATCATGAGTGCTCTTCCTGCGGTGGGTCCCACTCCGTCGTCCGTTGCAACTGTCGGGTCGCAGTCGCATCCTGCCCCAATAATTTGGGTAGGATCGAGGACCCCGGTGCACGTTCTAGAGATGTTAACCTGGCTAGACCATTACCCTAAGATGGGCGAAGCCGCCCTGCTTAGAATGGGTTTTTGGTTTGGTTTCTTTATCCCCTTTGTTAATAACCCTGCTCCATCTTTTTTGTGCAATTTAAAATCGGCCAAGGAATTCCCGTCAATAGTTGAGAAGTTAAAAAAGGAATTGGAGCTGGGCCGTATGGCTGGCACCTTCTCTGATTTATTGTTCCCCAACCTGCATGTTTCCCCTCTAGTAGTTGTCCCCAAAAAAGAGCCTGGGAAGTTTTGTTTAATCCACCACCTGTCTTATCCTAAAGGCAGTTCCATCATCGACGGCAACTGGCGAACGTTTTATACGTTTTCTTTGATAAGGTGGTTGATTTAGTTTGCCGTGTGGTCTACGGTGCCCTTATGGCCAAATCAGATGTCGAGTCTGCTTTCCGTTTGTTGCCGGTCCAGCCAGACTGCTTCCACCTACTTGGTTGCCAGTTCAGTGGGCAGTTTTATTATGACCTGTGCCTTCCCATGGGGTGTTCCGTTTCTTGTTTTTACTTCGAAGTCTTTAGTTCCTTTCTCGAGTGGGTATTAAGGGAAAAAACTTGTTGTTCCTCCAAGTCATACTATTTGGACGATTTTCTTTTTGTCAGCCCCTCTTCTGCTCGCTGCCAATTTTTGCACGATTCGTTCCGACAGTTAGGCGTTAGTTTCGGCGTACTCCTTTCTGCGGAAAAAACTGAGGGCCCCACGATGGCGTTGTCTTTCCTGGGCAGCGAAATTCGCTGGAAATGGTTTTTCGCTTGCCGGCTGACAGTGTTAAAACTGCGTTCGTTTTTGTCATCGGCCATAGCTGGCAAAAAAATTGCTGCTTCGCCAGGTTCAATCATTTCTGTGTTTGCTAGTATTCGCCTGTAGAGTTATGCCTAATGGGCCGCATTTTTTCGTGTCGCTTGTCCCTAGCTACTGCTGGTGTTCGTTTTCCCTTACACTACATATGTATTACATCAGTCCTCAGAAGCGACCTTCAGATTTGATTGACATTCGTCGCCGATTATAACGGGCGTACATGTTGGAGGACTCCTGCGGTCTCTAACCAGGAGATTCAGCCTTATATGGATGAGGCCGGTAATGCGGGTTTCGGAGCTGTACTTGGCTCCTCGTGGTGCGCGGCCCCTTGGCATCAGCGCGGGTGGTGCAGTAACTTGACGCTGCTTGTATTGTTCCCCATCGTAGTTGCCATTGAGCTATGGGGGGATGTAATGTCTAATTCATCAGTGGTGTTTTGGTCAGATAACTCCAGTGTTGTGCATGCCGCTAATCATTTAACTTCCTCATCAGTGCCGGTGGTTGTCCTGATTAGACGCCTGGTGTTGAGATGCCTCCAACGCAACATCCAGTTCCGGGCTCGCCACTTTACAGGTGTTCAAAACAAAGTAGCTGACGCTCTTTCACTCTTTAATTGTCAGGTATTTTGTTTGCTTTGCCCACAGGCGATACAGAAGGGACCAGTTGCCCGGATTAGTTCTGGGGGATGCTGGGTCTCAGCTGGTCCCCCTCATGAGGTCCTCCCTTGCCCCGTCCACCTGGGCAGCATATGGTAAAGCATGGAATGAATGGCTGGAAGTAGTGGGGGACCGTATGACTGGACCTGAGGAACAACCCCATCTGTCTTATGTTTTGGAATACCTGTCGCGCTTGTTAGTCCGTGGCATTTCTGGTTTATGTGCCCAGCGTCAGCTCGCGGGTCTGGCCTTTTTCTTTAAGTTGCACAGCTGGCCGGACGTCACAAAATCCTTTTTCATAGTTCAGGCCTTAAATTGGTGGAAGAAAATCTAGGCAGCCAGTTTCCATTGCCGTCTTCCTTAAATTGTTGCAAGTACTCCTGGTGGTTTGTTCTTCCCCCTTTGAAGTTTCCTTGTTTACCACTGCCTTTGTTTTGGCCTTTTTCATAGCATTGCGCATCTCCGAACTAGTACCTATGAGTGCATCTCGCCCCTGGGGTTTGTTGTCCGATGACGTCACGCTGTCTAGCTTGGGAGTCCGTTTCCGCATACGTAGATCCAAAACAGATATATTTGGCAAGGGTTGTTGGGTTTCGTTGTGGCCCGTACCTGGGCCTGCCTGCCTGCCCAGTAGAGTCTGTATCCCAATACCTCTGCGTCCGTCCATTAGTATCCCAATTCTTGTCACATATGGATGGACAACCGCTTAATTGGTTCCAGTTTTCAGTGGTTTTCAAATCAGCTTTAGCCTGTGATAGTTTTCCACCTAAGGACTTTGAAACCTATTCCTTCCGCATTGGTGCGGCTACTACCGCCAGCGATTTGGGTTTATCCGATGACTAGGTTTGTCGCATTGGGCTGGTTATATTCCCCCCGATTTGGTTTTGCATTAACTTTTGTTTGTTATTTCAGGTTCACATCCTGAGGTATGGATCCTTGGACACTCGTTTGTTTTCTGGGCAGAACGGAGAGCGGCCATACGACCAGGAGGCCTCTCACTGGGTGTAATGGGGGCCAATGTTCACTGGCGCGGTCTCCGGGGACTTCGACGGTTGGAGGCTTTGCCCGAAGTAGTTGTGATCAGCAGACATTGCATAACACCCACCGTGCTTGTGATCCATGTGGGTGGTAACGATCTATGTTCTGTTCGTTTGGGGGAGTTAATTGTTTTAATCAAGTCTGATTTGGAAAGATGTATGTCATTTTTCCCTGAGTTAGTCCTGGTCTGGTCGGAGGTGATTCCTCGGGCAGGGGGGCAGGTGACCTGTGATCTGAACGACATTGAAAGGGGTAGGCGCCTCATGAACACTAGAGTTTCTAGGTATGTCAGAGCCAGGTGTGGGGTAGTTATCCGACATAGGCAGCTGGAGGGTGAAAATAGGTGCCTGTTACTACAAGATGTTGTGTTAACCGATATAGGGCTGGACATATTTTTGTCAGGGCTACAGGATGGTTTTGAGGAGGCCCTTTTTCACTTTACCAGGGGTCGTGGGGGAGGAGCGTGCAGTTGAGGATGCACCCCCTCCACGTGGCGGTGTTGAAGAAGGTCTGACCTACGTGCCCTTCCATCGGCGGACTGGCATTCGGGTAAATTATATATATTGAAAGTTGTTATTTACAGTTGGATGTTAAAACAAAGGATATGATAAATAAAAGAAGCTGTGGCCGACCCTCGTGTCAGCCCACATTAAAATCTTAACCAAGCCTCGTCTGTTTTTTCTGTTAATGGGTACTTAGTTTTTCTCCCTAGCCCAAAGTTACATGCTATGGTTGAATGCAGTCTTATTTTTAGGCTGCTAAATTCAAAAAATGCCTCGTAAAAAGAAGCCTCATAAAAAGAAGAAGCATATCACTTCTTGAGGCGTTTTTTAGAGCTGATTTTCCATTGACCCTATGAAAAACGCTTCAAAAGAAGCTTCAAATTAAAAGAAGCTTAATTTTCAGCTTCAAGAAAGTCTTTGGGTATGTTCACACGAGGGCGTCCGTTACGGCTGAAATTACGGGGATGTTTCAGCCTGAAAACATCCCCGTAATTTCAGCCGTACCGGCATGTGCAGGCGCTTGAACGCCGCGTCAATTACGGCCGTAATTAGCGCTGCTATTCATTGGAGTCAATGAATAACGGCTCCAATTACAGCCAAAGAAGTGACAGGTCACTTCTTTGACGCGGGCGTCTATTTAAGCGCCGTCATTTGACAGCAGCGCGTAAATATATGCCTCGTGTGAACAGACAAACGTCTGCCCATTGCTTTCAATGGGCAGATGTTTGTCAGCGCTATTGAGGCGCTATTTTCGGACGTAATTCAGGGCAAAAACGCCCGAATTACGTCCGTAAATATGCCGTGTGAACATACCCTTAAAATCAGACTGTTTTCCCTTGAAAACAGCTCTGTAATTTTCAGCCGTTTTTAATTGTGCGTGTGAACATACCCTTAGGGGAAGGAGTAGGGCACGGCAATACGCACGAGACTTCTACCAGCAACAACAACAATGTAACATTATATTGATTTTTTTTTTAATTCTCTTTTATAACATCTGATGTCATGTCACACTCGTAAAACTTTCTTCATTATACGTTGTGTTATCTTCTATATACTTAAAAAGCAGGGTCTGTGGGAGGGTAGTCTTATAAAGGACCGTGTGAATTAAAAAATGTATCAATGTTTTATTTAATTTTGAACAACTTTTTAATTGGTTTTTAATCAAAATAATTGTTACTTTTTGAGATACAGCTTCTATGTATCTTAAAGACCTAGAAGCTATATCTTGCGGTCAAAGCGGAATCTGTCAGTTCTGCAGGACTGACAGATGTGGGGAACGTTGGTCCTGCGTGTCTCTGACACGCATGATTCAGATATTATGGATCACATCTAAGCTCATGAAACTTTAATCAAAGACGTCAGTCCAGCAGACCTAACGGATTCGACTTTGACTGCCAGATACAGTTTCCATGTTTTCAGAATGCGTAGAAGCTATATCTCAAACTATTTTTTTTTTTATAAAAAACAATTAAAAAGTTGTTCAAAATGAAATAAAACTGATTTATTAAGAACAAATTGCCTTCAAAACTTTACATAGCCTTTTAATAACTCTTGTGTGTGCTCATTGCTTTTTCAGTAACTTAATAAATTATGCTATTTATTAGATAATGCTTAAAGGCTATGAAATCCTTTGACACGGAAAAAAAAATATTTTTATATACTGTATGTCAAGGGTTACCTGGAGTTAAAAAATTGCATTAGTTTTTAGGCTGCAATCTTCATTCCTTCTTTCATTTTCAGACCCCCTGATAAGTAATTTGCAAGCTGCTCTACTTTTAGACTATTCTCCTATTGGTCAGTGATACATGCTGTCTGTGACTCCTGGATGCTACTGCCTTTACTAGTGTTATGGAATCACTAGTTGAGCAATTCTTAGAGTGAAAGTTGATGGAATTGCTACGTGAGCGATTCCCCAAAGGCTGCTGGAGACTGTCTGGAACAAGCATGCAAGTAAATCCGATACCTCAAATCCATCACAACACCGATCAGCAGAGTCTAAGGCTACTCTATGGTGTTCACCAGAGCCCACTGCAAGGTAGATTGTAATTGGCTGCATAGAACCCAGCTTTAACAGAATTCGGTGTTGGACAAGAGGTGCAATGCAAGCAATACCAGAACGGATAACAAGACAGCCAGAGGGTAAACAGAAAGTCCAAATCACAAAGCTGGAGGATATCAGGAAGTACAGAGGTCAAAACCAGCCGGGAGCAGAATGTCCAAATCAGTAAGCAAGGGGTAAATCCAGAGACAAGCTGAGGTACCGTTCCAAAAGTTCAAATAGTCAAAGGTACAGTGTATAATCAGGAGCTTGATCAAACACATGCAAATAAGGAGAATCACAAGCAAGGAAGCCAGAACCAAACCAGATTTAAATACTCCACCCTTCAATCTGATAGGAAGAAAAACAGAGAAGTGGGATAGGCTCTGCAACTAAAACCAGAGCCACACATAAGCTAGACTAGTAGTCATGGCAATCTTAAAGGAACGGACGTTTCCTAACAACTAGCTCTCGTGAGTCAGCACAGCTTTTCCTCTACACTTATAGCCTGTGTATTCCCCCTCCCTATATTCACTCTGATACTGACAGTCTGTGTGATCTGCCCACTCTGAACATTTGGAAGGTTTCCCAGCTCCCCACTCTCTGATATGCCATGTACAACCTCCACCTCTCCCTGCTGCTATCTCTAACACTGAGAGAAGGGAGGGGGAGAGCAGATTATGTCAGCCCATTTGGAGAAGTTGACTGACGTATTTGAGTTAGAATCAACATTACAGTCAGTTATCCATCCATAGCGGCACATGCACACTAACTATATTTGAGGCTCAGACGAAGCAGGTAAGGGTGTCGGACCATACATGACGGGCGCATGACGGGCGCATGCACGCTATCTCAGATGAGATTTCGGCATTCAGGGCAGGCCAGTTTTCAGCAGTGGGTGGGCATAAGAATAGGAACGAACGAGACTGCCGGATTATTACCATAAAAGGTGCAAAATGTTTGGAGACCATAATTTACGGTCGGAGGAGGAGTTTAGGAGAGGGGATAATGGAAATTAACTTTTGACAGCAATGGCCAGCAATAGCGTTCAATAGGTGAAATGCTGGTGACCGGTTCCATTTAACTTAGGAAGCAAATGAACAATAAAAATAAATTCTGTGTAATTGTGTTCATGGCCTTTAATTGTACTTGTTCTGCACCTTCTTCTATATATACAGAGTCGGCCTTAGGGGTGTGCGACCTGTGCGAGTGCACAGGGCTCTGCACCATCCCAGCATGTAGGGGGGCGCCATTGGGCTCTGCCTCTGTTCTGTCCTCTGTTTATCCTTACACACACGGAGGAAACAAGAGCCGAGGAGCAAGAGCAGAGGAGGAAGCTCCGCCCACAGCCCGTCCTGCAAGAAGCCTGTGATCCTGTCAGCAGGGAGAGATGGTAAGAGTCTATATGTGTCTGTGTTTGTGTGTATATGTTCCAGTGTGCGTGTGTGTGTGTGTGTGTGTGTGTGTGTGTGTGTGTGTGTGTGTGTGTGTGTGTGTGTGTGTGTGTGTGTGTGTGTATGTATATATGTCTGTTAGTGTGTGTATATATGTATGCCTCTGTGTGTGTTTATAAACTACCGTTCAAAAGTTTGGGGTCCCCCAGACAATTTTGTGTTTTCCATGAAAACTCACACTTATATTTATCAAATGAGTTGCAAAATGACTAGAAAATATAGTCAAGACATTGACAAGGTTAGAAATAATGATTTTTAGTTCAAATAATAATTTTCTCCTCCAAACTTTGCTTTCGTCCATTTGCAGCAATTACAGCATTGCAAGACCTTTGTCATTCTAGCTGTTCATTTGCTGAGGTAATCGGGAGAAATTTCACCCCATGCTTCCAGAAGCCCCTCCCACAAGTTGGTTTGGCTTGATGGGCCCTTCTTGCGTACCATACGGTCAAGCTGCTCCCACATCAGCTCTATGGGGTTAAGATCTGGTGACTGCGCTGGCCACTCCATTACAGATAGAATACCAGCTGCCTGCTTCTTCCCTAAATAGTTCTTGCATAATTTGGAGGTGTGCTTTGGGTCATTGTCCTGTTGTAGGATGAAATTGGCTCCAATCAAGTGCTGTCCACAGGGTATGGCATGGCGTTGCAAAATGGAGTGATAGCCTTCCTTATTCAAAATCCCTTTTACCTTGTACAAATCTCCCACTTTACCAGCACCAAAGCAACCCCAGACCATCACATTACCTCCACCATGGTTGACAGATGGCGTCAGGCACTCTTCCAGCATCTTTTCAGTTGTTCTGCGTCTCACAAATGTTCTTCTGTGTGATCCAAACACCTCAAACTTAGATTCGTCTGTTCATAACACTTTTTTCCAATCTTCCTCTGTCCAATGTCTGTGTGCTTTTGCCCATATTAATCTTTTCCTTTTATTAGCCAGTCTCAGATATGGCTTTTTCTTTGCCACTCTGCCCTGAAGGCCAGCATCCCGGAGTTGCCTCTTCACTGTAGACGTTCACACTGGCGTTTTGCGGGTACTATTTAATGAAGCTGCCAGTTGAGGACCTGTGAGGCGTCTATTTCTCAAACTAGAGACTCTAATGTACTTGTCTTGTTGCTCAGTTGTGCAGCGGGGCCTCCCACTTCTCTTTCTACTCTGGTTAGAGCCTGTTTGTGCTGTCCTCTGGAGTAGTACACACCGTTGTAGGAAATCTTCAGTTTCTTGGCAATTTCTCACATGGAATAGCCTTCATTTCTAAGAACAAGAATAGACTGTCGAGTTTCACATGAAAGCTCTCTTTTTCTAGCCATTTTGAGAGTTTCATCGAACCCACAAATGTAATGCTTCAGATTCTCAACTAGCTCAAAGGAAGGTCAGTTTTATAGCTCCTCTAAACAGCAAAACTGTTTACAGCGGTGCTAACATAATTGCACAAGGGTTTTCAAGTGTTTTCTAATCATCCATTAGCCTTCTAACACAGTTAGCAAACACAATGTACCATTAGAACACTGGAGTGATGGTTGCTGGAAATGGGCCTCTATACACCTATGTAGATATTGCATTAAAAACCAGACGTTTGCAGCTAGAATAGTCATTTAGCACATTAACAATGTATAGAGTGTATTTCTGATTAATTTAATGTTATCTTCATTGAAAAAAACTGTGCTTTTCTTGCAAAAATAAGGAAATTTCTAAGCGACCCTAAACTTTTGAACGGTAGTGTATAGGTGTAGGTATAGTTATCACTGTGTGTTATCTGTGTTGTTACATAGGACTGCAGGTGACATCTACTACATTATCTGTACTCAGAGACTTAGCACTGTGTTATCTGTGGTATTACATAGGGCTAAAGGCAGTGGCGTAACTACCACTGTAGCAGCCATAGCGGCTGCTACGGGGCCCGTGTCACCCGGCCAGGCACATTACATTACATTACATTACATACAGGCACATTACATTATGTGCTGGGCCTGGCGACATGGGCCCCCTCATGCCTGGTAGAATCACTAACACCGGACATCCGGGGGGCCCGAATGCACGGTGGTAGCCACTGCCACCTTTGAACACTATGTCGGCGAGAGGACGGGATGCTCTGAGATGAGCAGGGACCAGGAAAACACAGAACGTCCTGTTGAGCGTCAGGACGTTTGTAGGGGGAGGAGCTAATGTAGTAGGAGGTAGCAGCGCTCGGGCCGGAAGAGGATGGAGGGTGGAGCTAAAGGGAACGACACAGGACAGTTTCACAGGATGGGCGGAGGACAGCTTCACAGGATGGGCAGAGGACAGGCTCACAGGACGTGCGGAGGACAGGTAGGGCAAGTTAAAGGGGGGAAGGGGAAGTTTTGCTTAACAGTGTCTGTTAACAGCTATACTGACGCCTGCCTGGCCCTGCCCTCTGCCATGTTATAAAATATATTCCCTCCCTGATTCAAACTTTATACAAATTACATTAAAGGGGTCCTCTGGGCATTTTATATTGATGGCCCATCCTTAGGATAGGCCATTAATATAAGATCAGTGAGGGTCCGTGATAGATGGGACCACAGCGTTTGTAGCCATGGACATTTCCCAGTTAACAAGCACAACATGTCAATGTTCGTGAAAACCTTGGTAACAGTGATCACAATATAGTTACATTTTACCTATACTGTAAAAAACAAACAGGCTGGGAGGGCAAAAACACTTAATTTTAAGAAGGCCAATTTCCCCAGAATGAGGGCTGCAATTCAGGATATAGACTGGGAAGAACTAATGTCAAATAATGGTACAAATGATAAATGGGAGATTTTCAAATCTACTTTGGGTAATTATAGTGCAAAATGTATTCCTCTAGGTAACAAGTATAAACTACTAAAATTAAACCCCACATGGCTTACACCTTCTGTAAAAAGGTCAATACAGGACAAAAAAAAGGGCATTTAAAAAATACAAATCTGAGGGTACATCTGTAGCCTTTTTAAATTATAAAGAGCTTAATAAAATCTGTAAAAATGTTATAAAATTAGCAAAAATACAAAATGAAAGGCAGGTGGCCAAGGATAGTAAAACAAATCCCAAAAATTCTTCAAGTATATAAATGCAAAAAAGCCAAGGTCTGAACATGTAGGACCCTTAAATAGTGGTAATGGGGAGTTGGTCACAGGGGATCAAGAGAAGGCAGAGTTACTAAATGGGTTCTTCAGCTCTGTATATACAACAGAAGAAAGAACAGCTGATGTAGCCGGTGCCAGTGCTGTTAATGTATCAGTTGATATACTGAATTGGATGAATGTAGATATTGTCCAAGCTAAATTAAATAAAATAAATGTGCACAAGGCCCCGGGACCAGACGGGTTACACCCTAGAGTTCTTAAAGAGCTTAGTTCAGTTATTTCTGTCCCCCTTTTCATAATATTCAGAGAATCTCTAGTGACTGGTATAGTGCCAAGGGACTGGCGCAGGGCAAATGTGGTGCCTATTTTCAAAAAGGGCTCTAGGCCTTCCCTGGGTAATTATAGACCAGTAAGCTTAACATTCCATCGTGGGACAAATGTTTGAGGGGCTGTTGAGGGACTATATACAGGATTATGTGACAAAAAATAGTATTATAAGTGACAGCCAGCACGGTTTTACTAAACTTTTTTATTTTTCTGTCGATTTAAGTGGCTTATTTTTTCGATATAAGCTGTAGTTTTTAACGCTACCGTTTTGAGGTACATGCCAAAGGCAGGGCTTAATAGGAGCACAAAGATGGCAGACCTGGGGGCCTTCATTAGGCCCCAGGCTGCCAACCATCGCCACCCCGCGATTGCAGTGTGGGGGGCGCGATGAGCTGCTAGAGGGGGTCACCCCCCCCCCTCTTTCTAACTATTTAAATTCCGCGGTCGATTAGGCCCCATGCACACAACTGTGAAAAAACTCCGTAATTGCGGACTGCAACACGGTCTGCAATTACAGACCTGCCCAGTTCTATTGGCCGCGGACACCTTTCCGTAGCGCTATGGATAGGTGTCCGTGCCGTGGAAACCGGGCCGGAAAATATGGAGCATGTCCTACTTTTCTGATTTTACGGGCCGCGCTCCCATACTATGTATGGGAACACGGCACGAAAATGCGGCCCGCGGGTGTCGGCGGCCGGACGTGCCTACAATCACGGGCCGTGATTACGGGCAAGGCCGTGTGCATGAGGACTAAGTGTCCACTTCCTAGTGGCAGCAGCTATACCCAAGGTCATCTTTTTTCCCCAAATTAATGTGATGAGAAGGGGATTTTACAGTAATAAAATAATGTTTCACGTTCTCAGATCTTACATACATCTTTCATATAACCGGCAGATGGCGCCAGCCTCATGTAATTTCCCAGAGGATCTGAGTCATTGGCTCAACATGAAGGGTTTGTTCTGCCGGCAGTTTAACATCTTTCCGTAGTGCGTTACCCTGCTCGGAGTGTGACATAGTGTCAGTAGTTGTCAAAACTGTGATTATTCACCAGTATAAAAAGTAGCAAATCTATAAATATGCCTAATTTAACAAACACCTGACGTGCCATGAGGGCAACAAGCTGATTTAATATCAGAGCTACATCATACTCTGCGGTATTCACAAAGTTAATAAAAATCATCTCAGTAAGGCCTTATTCACAAGAACGTGTTATACGTCCGTGCTACGAGCGTGATTTTCACGCGCGTTGCACGGACCTATGTTAATGAATGGGGCCGTTCAGACTGTCAGTGAATTTCACGCAGCGTATGTGCGCTGCGTGAAACTTATGACATGTCCTATATTTGTCCGTGTTTTGCGCAGCACGCACCCATTGAAGTCAATGGGTGCGTGCAAATCACGCTCGGCACACGGAAGCACTTCCGGGTGCCGCGCGTGATTCACGCAACAGCAGTAAAATAAATGAATGAAAACAGAAAAGCACCACGTGCTTTTCTGTTTGTAAACATAAAACCAGAGTGTCATCATGATTCCGGCTGAGCGAAAATCACGCAGCCGCGCACCATATGCTGATGACACACGGACCTTTTGCACGCGCAAAACGCAGCGTTTTTTGCACGCGCAAAACGGACACGTCCGTGTGAGTAAGGCCTTGGTTACGTTTTTTGTCATTGAAAAAACTTTGCCAATACATTTATGGTTTTTTTCACATTCCTGTTTTTTTCCAATACAAAGCATGTTCCAGTGGATTTGTATTGGTACCATTTTTAGCCTGTAGAAGCCAAAGGATTGACTTTAATAAAAGCATCTTCCATTTTTGCATTGGTTACATGTGCGTATTTGTTCTGCCTTTTACATTCGTATTTCAGCAACATTACAAAAATAAAAAAAATTGTTTCAATAAAATGAAAAATTGTAAAAATACAAAATCTGTATTGCGCATCTATATTTGATCCATTTTTTTTTTTCACATACAAGTGTGAAGGAGATCTAAGTATGTGGTTTATAACATATGTACAGTATTCCCAGAATGCAGATACAGCATTTAGTATACAACCGTTTACAAGGTTCCGTATATTACACTAACGCCTCATGCACACGACCGAGTGCGCCGTCCAAGTCCCGTCAGTGATCCGAGGAAAGATGGGACATATTCTATCTTTCCTCGGATCGGAGACTCGGACCATTTTTCACGGACCCGATTCACCCGTTAAAGTGAATGGGTCCGTGAAGACTATCGGGTGCCACTCGGATGCCGTCAAAAACGGCCCCAGTGGCACAACGGTCGTGCGTATTAGACCTTAGGCTGTCTTGCATCTATATTTTTATGACTTCCTAGAGAACACCTTTAGACTGGATTCACACACTGCGTTTTTCTGCGTTTTTCATCGTGTTTTAATTGGTGTTTTTCATGCCGGTTTTTAGGTCACAAATGCTACGACCAGATGTTATTTTAAAGTCTATAGTGAAATATTTAAAAGCCTACATGCACAATCTTTTGGTTTGTGGTGTTTTGGTGGGGTTATTAGGTTCAATGGTATTTATTTAAAAATGCAGCATTCTCTGGGTATGGCAGTTTTAATTTTGTTTTTCCCATAGGCTTCTCTATAGGACTAAACTAAAGAGCCAGGAGAAATGTGTGTACATAATGACACAAAATAAAATACGAAACCAAAACACTTTTACAAATGCCATAAAAAATACTGGCCTTTTTACATTCAATTTAATACACCAGATAAAAAACCTGTGTGAAGAAATTTTAATGAACACGTCACCGATATATAATGTGTCATAGTCTATGGATTCTTCATTCAAGATTTTACACGAAGAGCCCAAAATACATCCAAATTTGTACCCGCAAAGGAAGAAACTGTTTTGTAGGAAGACATTAAAAAAAAAAGAAGAAGAATAATAGGAGGAAAAACCCTTTAGCTTTGGGAGCAAATCCTATTTTCTGCATGTAAATTTCACAAAGGTAACTGTCTCATCAGAAATGTACATGACATCAGGTATCCTGTAGGGTTTCACATGGATTATTCTGTTTTATTTTAAATTCATTGAGTTTTACCTCAGATTCTATGAAATATTTATTAGCGAACAAGTGTAAATTAGGCCTAAAGAGACTGTTGCACACCTTGGTGTCTCGCACACTTTATTAACCCTCTCCTGCTCACTTGATGCGCTCTCCTGGGTCCCCTCCGACTTCCTCACTCTATATTTATTCATCTTTAATCTCCTTTTACCGTCCCTTTCCTGATTAATGTTCCTGTGTTCTCTTTCTCACACCCCCTTCCCCAGGCTGTTTGTAGAGAGTGAGATGAGGGGTCCCCCTTCCCCACATAGTCGCAGTGTTGCTGCAGTTGCTATGACTCCTGTCTGTGCTGAGAGACATCTGGATTCTGGTCACGATCTTCTCCAGTGCTTTGTGTGGTGTCTGATTGATTTAGGAAGCAGGACGGGGGAGGATTGGGGTGGGATGAGGTTGTACTGTGCTCCACTTCAGGGGGATATTGGTTTTTAGCATAAGGACCTTGAGATGAGCCAGGGATACCAATGCTGGGGAGGTGAGTAAATTATACTGCAACAGCAGGGGACTACTTATACAACAACTCTGGCTAATTTATTGGGATCATATAAAATACCTCAATGTACGGGCTCAGAGGGAAAATGTCCATTGTGCTCTATATTGTACTTCGCTGTGATATATATGATGTAGTATTGTTGATCAGCAGGTGCGTAGGAACCTGTGTCTCTGCAATATGCAAAATGCAACTATTTCTTATAGACCGTTCTATAACTTATTGAAGATCAATAGCTTGTCGTTTGTGATGGTTGTCCAGTTGCGGTAAGAGCTACAAGTGTCATTTTTCTCTGCAGACCAGACATCTACTACCTGGGATGCTGACAAATTAATAATAGATGAGTTGCAGACATCAAGTATCAGCAACATGTGTCTTTGGAGATGCTATTGTAGTACAGGGAGTGTTAGCCACGCAGTGAACGAGGCAGCCCGGATAGTGTAGAGCTATGTAACCTGTGGATCCTCATCATTTGGAGAAAGGAATGATGTTTGAAATATGTATCAGAAATCATTGATTTTATAGAGGGGAAACAGATCCCTCCCGATCATAACTGATCATACCGGATATGTAATTTAAAGAAAAAGTATAGACAAGTGGGACATTTGTCTTCAAATTGATTTAAATTCGTGTTACGTTGATGCTACTTTGATAGTAAGTCGTTTTAAGAACATTTCCCTGTATTTGTGATATGCTTAAACTCTGTATATACTTGTACTGGTGAAATTGTAATTGACAGTGATTTTCTAGACAGAAGATTATTAGCAATCAAAGAGGTCATGGATAATTTTAAGAGCTCCTGCTAAGACTACTTAGTTCAAGCCTCAAAGCAAAATAAATTCCATGCATCTGAATGGAGTTATATCTGCAGTATGTGCCAAGTCCCATTTGGATGTTTAGATTAGAAATTTCCACAGCAAATCTGCCGCATGTGACAGACAGTCAGGGAATTAATTAATTCTCAAACCGCTGAGCAGTCGATACCAGTCACAACTTTTTTGAGTACAAAGATGTCATGCAACAGTTACATGAAAGTCGCATGAAACCTGTGTAAATTATAAGAGCGATCACCCGCTAAGGCTACGCTGAGAGATTGTGTAGTCTGACAGCTATGATAGCTATAGGAATAGACTGATTTTATGTACATTCAAAATTCATGTGATTTTTGTGTGACTGACACGTAATGGGTTGAAAATTGCATGCAATCTGCGGAGTTATAGGCTTGTAGCTGTTGCAGTCATTTCAAGCAGCCTCTTATGACGATGCCACTATTATAATGATACATAAAAGTCCTGGGTCTATTAAGGGTGGATCCACACAGAGGATTTTGTTGTAGAAATTTTTCTGTGAATTCAAATGAATAAAACCGATCTTCAGTCAAAAATTTCTGCAACAAAATTTGCCGCATTTGAATCCACTGATCTGATAACACCATGTTTGTTGTTCATGTCCAGCGTATATGGTGGAAAAATGTCCTGATATATATATATATATATTGATTTCCGGAAAAAGGAGGACAGACACGAAGTGGCTGAGCGCTCAAACGAGCACTTCTGCCGCTTCATTTTAGCGATTGGTGGGGGTCTCAGTGCTCGGACCCCCACTTCTGACATGTCACTATGACATGTTAGAAGTTTGTCAAACATTTACTTACCCTTTCAAAAAATTGTGGGATGCCCTTGTATTGGAAAGCAAAGTTGGTGCCAGTTTACAATACAGTTTAAAAAAAAAAGGTATGTTGCATGCTAGCCACACTTTTGGCATATGTCCTATTCATTAGACCCTATTGATATGTTCTGCGTATATGTCAGGAGTATTTGTGTGGTCTGCATTGTCTATGGTGCACGGTTGGCATATATGCAGCAAAAATCTCCCAACGTAAACCCCAACGTGCCAATAGACTTTAAAGGGTAACTAAACTTTAAAAAAGAATTCTCACATGTCATAGTGACAAGTCAGAAATTTTGATCGGCAAGGTAAGGAAAGGAAAGGAAAGCCGCAGGAAAGCCGATCAGAAGCAAAGCAGCACAGTGCTCACTCGAGTGAATTGCTTCGTTTTAGCGATCGGTGGCGGTCTCAGTGCTCAGACTCCCACTGATCAAAACATCTAATATGTCACTATGACATGTCAACATTTTTTTGAAAGTTTAGTTACCCTTTAATGGACATCCTATTGGCATACTATTGTCAGTATACAGTACCTCTGGATCCCACAGCCTGCACAGTGTAGCCTCATATGCAGACTTTTGTAGTCTAAGGGTATGTGCACACACAAACTCAGAAACGTCTGAAAATACGGAGCTGTTTTCAAGGGAAAGCAGCTCCTGATTTTTCAGAAGTTTTTTAAGCCACCCGCGATTTTCGCTGCATTTCTTACGGCCATTTTTGGAGCTGTTTTTCTATAGAGTCAATGAAAAACGGCTCAAAAAATGGTTGAAGAAATGACATGCACTTCTTTTTCACGGCCGTTTTTAAAAACAGCCGCCAAAAAAACGGCCGGTCGGAAGAGAACGTTTTTCCCATTGAAATCAATGGGCAGATGTTTGGAGGCCTTCTGCTTCCGATTTTTCAGACGTTTTTCGGGACGTTTACAGCCCGAAAAACAGCTGAAAACACTCTGTGTGAACATACCCTTACAATTGCACCGATTAGGTCACATATATGAATACTATAATAGATTGGGGTATTGTAGTAAGGCCTTATTCAGACGAACGAGAAATACGTCCGTGCAACGCGCGTGATTTTCACGCACGTCGCACGGTCCTATATTAGTCTATGGGGCCGTGCAAACATGTGCATGATTTTTACTCCGCGTGAGTCCGCTGAAAAAAAGTCACGACATGTCCGTTCTTTGGGCGTTTTTCGCGCATCACGCACCCATTGAAGTCAATGGGTGCGTGAAAACCACGCATGTCACACGGAAGCACTTCCATGCGAACAGCGTGATTCGCGCAACAGCTGTCAAAAGGCTGAATGAAAACAGAAAAGCACCACGTGCTTTTCTTTTTACAAACATCCAAACGGAGGGTCATAATGATGGCGGCTGCGCGGAAAGCACGCAGCCGTGCATCATATGCTGAGGCCACACGGAGCTGTTAAGTGCCTTTTGCGCAGGCAAAACACCACGTTTTTGCGTGCGCAAAAACGCCACGCTCGTGTGAATCCAGCCTAAATCTGGTGCTGAAAATTGTGAAAGCAATTGTACCATATATATTATGTATTTGAATGAAAATTTTTGCAGTTTTCAGTTTGTGGTGTCGTTACATTTTTTCCATATATAATCCCCCGCACCACGACATGCTATTAAGTCATGGTGCGCGAAGGCGTTAATGCGCAGCGGATGGAGCAAAGTGAAAATTAAAATTTTCCACTGATATGCCATTTTAATACACAATATGTAGTGCCGAGTTTGTGCCACTGAAGACAAATACCTCCTACAATGTTGAGCGGGTTCTCCCGGATATAAAATATCATATATGTGGACGTAAGCTGTTGTTTGGGCACGCTGTGGGGTTCAGAAGGGAGGGAGCGCCATTTGGCTTTTGGAGCGCAGAGTTTGCTTGGTAATTGTTTGGGGTTTTGCTGGTATTTCAGTTTATGATGTGGGGGTATGTGTAAATTGGGCAGAGTACATCAGGACATAATAAGAGGGTATAATAAGTCGGTAAATAAATAATAATCCGCAGATATGTGGCCAATGTCGCACTGATAAATGGCGCCCGATCTTATCCGCTTTTGGACACTGCACAATTTCTGTTACTATATTCTGTGTGCCAGAACTTTTTTTATTTTTTCTTCACCGGAGCTGTTTGAGGGCTTATTTGTTAAATTCTGACATAGTTTTTTGTCTTTTTTTTTTTACACTTTTCACCGTGCGCTATAAATGACATTTTACTTTATTCTGCGGGTCGATACGATTACGGCGATACCAGATGTAAATCGTTTTTTTATGTTTTGTCGCGTTTGCGCAATAAAATCACTTTCCGATAAAATTATTTATTTTTTGTGTCACCATATTCTGAGAGCCATAATTTTTTTATTTTTCAGCCAAAAAAGCTGCGTAAGGGCTTGTTTTTTGCGGGACAGGTTGTAGTTTTTATTGGTATTATTTTGGGGTACATGCGACTTTTTGATCACTTTTTATTCAATATTTTTGGAGTGTTGATGATCAAAAAATAGTGATTTTGACATTGTTTTTTATTTTATTTTTTTTGCGGTGTTCACCATGCGGGAAAAATAATAGTATAGTTTTATAGTTTGGGTCGTTGTGAATGCGGTCATTCCAAATATGTGTACTTTTTATTAACATTTTCATTTTTTTCCTATAATAAAAGACTTATTATAGGAAAAAATTCATTTTTTTGTTTTTGTAACTTATCACTTGTTTTTACACTTTTATAAAACATTTTTATTACTTTTTTCTTTACTTTTTACTTGTTTTACTTGAATATCTGCAGCACTGATGGCTGCTATAATACATTACACTACCTAGGTAGTATAACGTATTATAAACGATTAGTGTGACGCTGAGAGTCACACTGACAGGAAGCTTATGAGGACCGGCCTCCGGCTGTTTCTCATAGGCTGCTGTGCATGGCAGACCCGGGGGCCGTTGTATGGCCTCCGGTTTTGCCTTATAACCGATTGCAGCACCCGCAATCGGTCCCCGGGAAAGTTTGTTGTAGCAACAAACTTTCCAGTTTGTTGTAGTAACAAACTTTCCAGTTCTTTGCTACAGCAAACTTTCCCTGCGATCACATGACCGGGACCTGAACCAATTAGGTCCCTGTTATGTCTCCGGGACTAGAGGCAGGGGATAACAGCGCGATCCGGGTGTCAGCGCTACTCTGAGACACCCGGATCGCGCTTTTAACACCCACCGTGAATTCACATCAGCGCTGCAGAGAGCCCAGCAAGCGCCGACGTGAATTTATAGTGGGCGGTCGGGAAGCGGTTAATTGAACAATTTAAAAAATTATTGCATGCGTTGTGCTAAAGTCTCTTCATTGGCCTAACCTAAGGCCTTAGGAACATTTCGAATCTGCTACTTTTGTTTGTGCACATCTGGTCTGACCTGGCTAAGGCCATCTGACTATTTTTTTGGTACAGAATATGGCATATTACGGCTCTGTACAAACACCAAAATATACGGAGCCATAATACCGTACATCATCCATAGATCTATCCAGAGGCCCTAATTTACCTCCATTCATCTCAGTTTCATACAGGCATACTGAGATTTTTTTTTTCGGTCAGAATTATGCATGAATCAGACAAAAGAAAATTGTGGCATGTTCCATCAGATGCCATATTACAGAGTTATTTTTCCCATCTAAACATTGTTTCTACCTCCATAATATATCGCACAGAGGACTGTATGGCGACACACAAAGTGCCTAACAGCCAGGGCCGGCCTTGGGATCCCACAGGTTGAATGACCCAAACTTGCTGAAGAGGTGCCAAGGCTTGCAACTACCATAAATCTTAAAGGGGTCTTCCAAGATTAGAAAAACATGGCTGCTTTTTTACAGAAACAGTGTACCTGTCCATGGGTTGTATCTAATATTGCATCTCAACTCAATTGAAGTGAATGGAACTGAGATGCAATACCACACACAGCCTGTGGAAAAGTGGGGTGCTGTTTGGAAAAGAAAGCAGCTATGTTTTTCTAATTTTGGACAACCCCTTTAATAGTAATCATAAAGCAGAATTATTTACCCATTGAAAAGAGCTGTTAGATTAATTGATGTATGGAGCTGTTATTTGGTCACTGTATGCCAGCATTATTGGAGTATGTATGGTGATGTCTACATTGTGTGGCACTGCTAATTATGCACATACTGTGTGGTATGGTTATTTGTACACTGTTGACCGTACACCATATAAGAGGGGTGCCTGCAGACCGTACCACAAATGGCACCACACAATGTAAGGCTGTCTCCATGTTATGGAGCCATCGTTGCTCCGTGTGCCTCCATACATCATTTGTGCACACGGCTCTGTTGTAGGTCTAAGTAGGGCTGTAACTAGAATTCATAGGGCACTTATAGTAAAATTACATGGACCCTTACCCCCTAGTGACAGGAAACAAAAACAAAAACATAAGTAGCAATAATTAAAGGTTTAGATAATAGCACCATATATCAGAGAACCCATGTACCGTACTAGGACTAGACAGCATAGGACATATGATGCATGCAGATTGTTGGTACCCAGATGCATAACTTTACATTTATCTATATTAAACTTAATTTCCCACTGGACGCCCAAACACTCAGTGTGTTCAAATCAGCTTGCAATTCACGAACATCTTCCATAGACTGAACAATATTACATAACTTGGTATCATCTGCAAAAATTGAAATAGTGCTATTAATCCAATCCTCTATATCATTAGTAAATAAGTTGAATAATAGTGGTCCCAGCACTGAACCCTGGGGTACTCCACTTATAACCGAGGACCATTCAGAGTAGGAATCATTGACCACAACTCTCTGGATACGGTTCTTTAGCCAATTCTCAATCCAATTACAAACTATACTTTCTAAACCTATAGTCCTTAATTTACCCATTAGATGTCCATGAGGGACAGTTTCAAATGCCTTTGCAAAGTCTAAAAACACTACATCCACAGCGGCCCCTCTGTCTAGGCTTCTGCTCACCTCTCCATAAAAACATATCAGGTTGGTTTGACAACTTCTGTCCTTAGTAAATCCGTGCTGGCTGTCACCTATAATACTATTTTTTGTCACATAATCCTGTATATAGTCCCTCAATAGCCCCTCAAACATTTTCCCCACAATGGATGTTGAGCTTATTGGTCTATAATTACCCGGGGAAGACCTAGAGCCCTTTTTGGAAATAGGCACCACATTTGCCCTGCGCCAGTCCCTTGGCACCATACCAGTCACTAGAGAATCTCTAAATATTATGAAGACGGGGACAGAAATAACTGAACTAAGCTCTTTAAGACCTCTAGGGTGTAACCCATCTGGTCCCGGGGCCTGGTGTACATTTATTTTATTTAACTTCGCTTGGACGATATCTACATTCATCCAATTCAGTATATCAACTGATATAATAACAGCACTGGCACCGGCTACATCAGCTGCTCTTTCTTCTGTTGTATATATAGAGCTGAAGAACCCATTTAGTAACTCTGCCTTCTCTTGATTCCCTGTGAGCAACTCCCCATTACCATTATCTAGGGGTCCTACATGTTCAGACCTTGGCTTTTTTGCATTCATATACTTGAAGATTTTTTTGTGATTTGTTTTTCCATCCTTGGCCACCTGCCTTTCCTTTTGTATTATTGCTGATTTTATTACCTTTTTACAAATTTTATTAAGCTATTTATAATTTACAAAGGCTACAGCTGTACCCTCAGATTTGTATTTTTCTAATGCCCTTTTTTTGTCATGTATTGCCCTTTTTATAGAAGGTGTAAGCCATGTGGTGTTTAATTTTAGTCGTTTATACTTGTTACCTATAGGAATACATTTTGCACTATAATTACCCAAAGTAGATTTGAAAATCTCCCATTTATCATTTGTACCATTATTTGACATTAGTTTTTCCCAGTCTATATCCTGAATTGCAGCCCTCATCCTGGGGAAATTGGCCTTCTTAACATTACGTGTTTTTGCCCTCCCAGCCTGTATTTGTTTTTTACAGTATATGTAAAATGTAACTATATTGTGATCACTGTTACCGAGGTTTTCACGAACATCGACATTCCCAACAAGCTCTGAATTATTAGAAATGACCAGATCCAACAGAAATTCACCTCTAGTCGGGTCTTCCAGAAACTTGTCAACCATTATCTCTCTAAGTAAGAATACATTCACACTACAGTTTTATGTGAATCTGTACATCTTTATGTACAGAAGAGATTTCTTAACTAGTGCATTTTTTTGTATTCGTTGTTCAATCTTCACTGGCTTAACCTAACGCCTTATAAACATTTTGCATCTGCTAGCTTTGGTGGTGCACATCTGGTCTGACCTGGCATAGGCTGTCTATTTTTTTGGGCACAGAATATGGCATATTACGGCTCTGCACAAACTCCAATTTGTATGGAGTCATAATACAGCACCCAAAGATTTATCCATAGGCCCTACTGTACCTCCATCTGTCTATCATTTTATAAAGGCATGCAGAGGTTTTTTTCTGGCAGAATTCTCCATGAATCAGACAAAAGAAAATTGTCGCTGTGTGGCCATAAAAAAATCATATAAAAGTACCCAAAGAATAGTAATTGTTACAGCAGTGCCCAAACCCATAGTCAAAATACAATGCCTTTGCTTCCTCCGTCATGTACTGCACTCTTCTCCACCAACTGGATCTTACATTTAAAGCGACTCTCCAGTCCAGGGACAAACTTTGAAATGTGATGGGGCATATGAAGTAATATTACCTGGTGCCCTCCAGTTGTGCCCCTCAGTCATGGATCTGCCGTTTTAAGGTCCCCTCTGTGTTGTCCCAAAATGACTGCAGCACTTCTCAGACTATCCGTTGCACACTGTGCATCTGGATTCTAAGACACTACATCTGTGTCTAATTTTAGGACAACAGAGGGGACCCTAAATCAGCAGATCCACAGAAGAGGGGTACAATAGGAGATCACCAGGTAACATTACTCCATATACTCCATCACATTTCATATTTTGTCCCTGGACCGGAGGGTCTCTATAAGCAGCAGATTAGCAGCCACTGTCTCTACATTCAGAGATTAGCAGTCGACAATTCCATCAGGTGGAAAAAAGCGATCTATGATTGATTTCTTGTATGAATGCAGAGGTGTGGCATTTTGGGACAGTGCAGAAATTACTGAATCAAAAATATTTATTTGTTATGTGGTTGGGAGCCCCCTGGTCCTATTGTCTTTAAAATAAACATTAGAAAAAAATCCTTTTTTAGAGACACATATGCTTTGCCCTCTTTCACATTGGAGCGATTAGTGCAAAAAAATGTGATGCGGAAACCTCCCCAAAAAATGCCCGAAATCACCTCCCATTGATCCTTTCTTCGGGCATTTCCATCAATGACCTACAATTGACATCATTGTAAGGCAAAGAAATTGATTTTTTGCTGCGTTTTTTGTCCGCAGCGCTCATTGGCCGCAGCGCTCATTGGCCGCGGCGCTCAATGGCCGCGGACCAAAAAACGCCGTGAAAAACGCAGCAAACAGCGTGCAAGCAAGTCAAAATCTGCCTGCAAAAATCTCCATGTGAACAAGGCCTTAAAATGGTGTCTGTTTGATCCTGGCCTTAAAGAGGCTCTGTCACCAGATTTTGCAACCCCTATCTGCTATTGCAGCAGATCGGCGCTGCAATGTAGATTACAGTAACGTTTTTATTTTTAAAAAACGAGCATTTTTGGCCAAGTTATGACCATTTTTGTAGTTATGCAAATGAGGCTTGCAAAAGTCCAAGTGGGCGTGTTTAAAAGTAAAAGTCCAAGTGGGCCTGTATTATGTGCGTACATCGGGGCGTTTTTAATACTTTCACTAGCTGGGCGCTCTGAAGAGAAGTATCATCCACTTCTCTTCAGAACGCCCAGCTTCTGACAGTGCAGATCTGTGACGTCACTCACAGGTCCTGCATCGTGACGGCCACATCGGCAGCAGAGGCTACAGTTGATTCTGCAGCAGCATCAGCGTTTGCAGGTAAGATCGACTTACCTGCAAACGCTGATGCTGCTGCAGAATCAACTGTAGCCTCTGGTGCCGATGTAGCCGTCACGATGCAGGACCTGTGAGTGACGTCACAGATCTGCACTGTCACAAGCTGGGCGTTCTGAAGAGAAGAGGATGTTACTTCTCATCAGAGCGCCCAGCTAGTGAAAGTATTAAAAACGCCCCGATGTACGCACATAATACACACCCACTTGGACTTTTACTTTTAAACACACCCACTTGGACTTTTGCAAGCCTCATTTGCATAACTACAAAAATGGTCATAACTTGGCCAAAAATGCTCGTTTTTTTAAAATAAAAACGTTACTGTAATCTACATTGCAGCGCCTATCTGCTGCAATAGCAGATAGGGGTTGCAAAATCTGGTGACAGAGCCTCTTTAAGGCCACTTTCATACTCTGTTTTGATGCAGTTTTTGCGGCATTTTTTTTTAACCAAACACAGAAGTGGACACAAAAGAAAGGAGACGTATCAAGTCTTTTCTATATACCTTTCCTTCTTTTTGGATTCACTTCTGACTTTGGCTCGAAAAAATTACCCAAAAACTGCATCAGAACTGTGCTAAAGAGTGTTTTACACAAGAGGACAACTAATTATAAAGGCAGAAAAAACACAAGTCCATCCTTAAAAATCTGTTTAATCCATATCATTTATTTGAATTATTTAAACTGACATTAAATATTGTTTGCACTTTGGTTGATACTACTTCTCAGGAGCACATGACGTACTATGACTGGTGTTTGTTCATCATGCTGACCTCTATAGGACTCTTGGGAATATACAGAATATTTTCAGTTTAACTGCTGAGGGCAAAGTAAATTTAAACAGTTGTGTGTGCACAATTCCAGAGCTCCTTGGTAACTTTGTAAGGAACTTCACATTTTAGGAGCACTTAATTACCAGCTACGTGAGTAGGGAAGAATTGATGGAAGCAGTGGCGTAACTACCGCGGTAGCAGCCATAGCAGTTGCTATGGGGCCCGCGTTATGAGGTGGCCCGTGCCACCCAGTCTGACAAATAACATTATGTGCTGGGCTGGGCAGCAGTGCCCCCCCCCCCCCCATTCCTGGTGACGCCGCTAGCACAAGGCACCCGGGGCCGGATGACTGCCACTTTTAATTGTATCTGCATCCTTAGGATGCAGATACAATTGAACACTATTGCAGATCAAGGAGCTAGCTCCCTACTGTACCGTTTATTAGGCTACAGGCCACATTAGGCCTGCAGCATATAAGGTGCTGGGACAGGATCCCTTCGCAAGCCGACGCAATGATGTCATTGGATCACGCCGGCCTATGCAAGGGTCCCATCTCAGGCTGGTGAGGAGGCTATGGAGAAGTTTCATTCATCGTGAGAACGAGGCTAGGTGAGTACATTTTTTTTACTTGTTTGGGGTGGCACTATCTACAAGGGGGGCTCCCGGGTCTGTTTGGAAGTGGCACAATCTACAAGGAGTGGTATGTGGCACTATCTACAAGGGGGGCATGTGGCATTATCTACAATGGGGGTTGTGCATGGCACTATCTACAAGGGGGGGCTGTGGCACTATCTGCAAAACTGGGTATGTGGAACTATCTACAAGAGGTGTATCCTGGTGCTTTAAGTTTGGGGTCAGTTTTTTGTTTTTTAAATAACTATTATGACTATGAAATAACATAATTAAGTGATAATAAATGTTATAATACCAGTAACTAAAGGTCAATAAGAGTACACATGGCAGCCTAGCTGTATTTTTACATTGCACACAGAACTGGTAAATGTTCATTGTCGGGAGGGTGGGGGATCTGGGGGTGTGTTGGTTGTGGGAGAGGGGGGCCCAGTCAAAAGTTTGCTATGGGGCCCAGTCTTTCCTAGTTACGCCCCTGGATGGAAGGTTAAATTAAATAAACTGAATCACTTCAATCTTGCCACTTAATGCATCTTCCATACCTCCTTGTCCAAGAACATTGCATGAATTTGCTTACTTGCTGTGCTGTCTGCTCTGTTTTAACTTTTGTTGCAGTTATCTTCTTTCTATGTACTATATATATAAAACCAATTTTAGGGGTTTCAAGGCAAAAAATAAAAATGTTTGCAGAGGTGAAATTGGGCACATAAATGCTAAATTGGTCATGTTTTGTATACATATATAGTGAAAAGTAAAAATCTGCCTACCCTCAAAAGCTGCCCACTTTTTTTTATTGTTCCCAGCATAACAAAGCCCAACCATTAGTTTTTCACTTGGCAGCCTAGCTGCATTTTTACATTGCACACAGTCCGGCTGCTGAATGCGAGTGTCTCTAGCTCTCTGCTGCCTTGCCTGCTGCAATATCCCATTGGCGCCAAACCCACACTTGACCTAGCCCTGACGCTATTGATGTTCCTAGGGCTGGGCAACCTGGCAAAGGAGAAGTATCCAATCCAAATAGAAAGTAACCTGACTGCACACGCTTGTCTAATTATGCAAAATTATTGCAACTTGCTATTTCCAATAAAAACATTTTATTGGCACCTCCCTCCCAGTGCTAATAACTGCTGGGCCTGTGGTTTACCAGTCTAGTCACAAACCCATGAGACACAAAGGTCGACAACACATAAATACCTAATCTTTGTCGTATTTAATGGAGATTTACCTAAATGTTCCCCTTTGGGTAGAATTAAAAATGTTACCTAAAAAAGAATGGTTGAAACTTTCACCTACATCAAATTGTGTTGACTTAAAGGAGTTGTCCACTTTGGATATTCCTTTTTTATTTAAAAGATCCTCCGACAAATAAGCTGATTACAGGTGTCCAGCTGTTTGGGAAAAAAAACATCTAGTCCAAAACAACTACCATTAAAAGTTGTCATAATTTACAGCTATGGGCCAAGGAGTCCCTTAATCAGTCACTGGTGGGGATCAGTGTGATCCAGAAGTATTTTACCACTGAATAAGGCAATTGTAATGGAAATGACATAGGTACAATTAGTTGCCAGCATGCATTGGAGAAACCCTATTACCCTATTGTATCAACAGCTATTTGTGTGAACTGGTCCATTGACAGCAAGGGTCTCTATTCACTGCATCTCGCTACAGCAATTAGGCCTGAAAGGAATGGAATTCGTAACAATTTGTGTTCGTTTTTAGACTCCAATCTTTTCAATACTTGAAATTACTGAGTTAGCTAGCCCACAAGAAACAGTCCCTAGGTAATAAAGTTTATATTTCCGGACTGTATCACTATCATCAAGTGTTAAGTAGATAATATTCTAGTAATTCTCATGCCCTATAATCTCTTTAGCCCAAAAGAAACTGTATGCAAATTAAATCTGAAATGATTACATCAATAATAATAATATGTAGCTTGCTTTCCCCGTTTTGAACATGGGAAATAAAAAGGATATTGACTTGGGACTTCTTTCTCAGAGCTGCATTATATGTGACTTAAAAAAGATCACGAAAGTTCCCTTGTGTTCTCAGCTGTTGCTAGGCAACTTCTCATTATTGTGGAACACTTAATAAACGAGCAACTCTGGCATTTCTTATGTTTCAAATATTTACAAAGCATTTTTGTCGAAAATGTTTTTATTAAGAACAGTTTGAAAGATGTAAGGCCTGTTTTCCCGAAATGTCATTTTTAACCTTATGGATTTTTGAGTCAAAAAATTCAGGACGCAGAAAATAAAATTGATGCAGTGTGTGCAAAATAGTAATTGCTTTCACAATAGTGTTGAGTAGAACTTCTTAAAGGGCCATAAGGGAAAACACTGCTTTTAATGGCCAAGTGGTTTATAGAGGTTGATTTCTTTGGAGAAATTATTTTTTTGTTAAGAGTCCCCTAAAAATAAGCTGGGTGTTCTGCTGCTGTGATCACCTGTAATCTGTGGAAGAACCCAGTGGCAAGTGTTCAATATCCACACAGTGCCACCACAGGAGAAATGAAGCATTGCACAGTTAATAAACCAGTGGCTCTCCATGTATGTTAATACATATAAGTGCCAAGTCCTCTATAGTAAAAGACGTTCTTTGTCGCTCTAGCTGATAGCTAAGGGAATGGAAGTAGGGACCCCTCCCCTCTATTTTAACTCCCATGGATTAAGCAAATCAAATTCACTCCTTCTCATGGTGCTCCTGTTTTTATTGTATGTGGTTCTTGATTTCCCTTCTGTTCGGTAAGAAGTTATTTACAATCTTTCCATTTGAGTAAGGTTTAAAATGTATTACATTACAGAATAAAAACAAGTAAAACAATACTAGCATGCAGCATGTTTCAACCTAGAACCTAGGTCTTCATTCATTTAACTCAAAATTATCTAATTGATTTTTGATATTAGGAATTTGGGGTTTTAAAAGAAGGAAAAAAAAATGGCCAAGGCCATGCTCATACATGGCGACATGTGGATTTTCGGTGCTAGTGATTGGGGTTTTACAAATCCGCAGCGATATCCACTTCAAAATCTGAATGTGACCTAAGAATCTAAATTGGGGGCATTTTATATTAGATAGTTTTCCTTCAGGAGCATTGTTGAGGAATCATAGCCAGGCAATTCATGTTTTTATCTGCAGTTCCCCCCTTTTTCCTTTCTTTCCTAATCAGATCAAACACCCCAACACAAAGTTACAATATATGGCAAAAGTATGTGTACACCCTTCTAATTCTTGAGTTCAGGTGTTTCAGCCACACACATTGCAAACAGGTGCATAAAATCAAGCACACAACCATGTAGTCTTCACACACAAACATTATTAGTAGTATGGGTCATACTAAAGAGCCCAGTTACTTTAGACATGGCACTGTCATAGGATGCCACTTTTGTTACAAGACAGTTCATTAACCCCTTCCAGACATTTGCCGTATGGGTACGCCATGGAAAGCATTGACTTCCCACATTTTGCCGTACCCATACGCCAAATGTTTGGCACCGGCTCAGAAGCTGAGCCGGTGCCATCATCGTCGGATCTCAGCTGTATCTTACAGCTGACATCCGACTGTAACGGCGGGGACCGAAATGAGCTTAGATCCCCGCCATTAACCCCTTAAGTGCAGCGCTCAAACGCGATCGCTGCACTTAAGGTGTTTGCAGGTCATCGGAACCCCAGCAATGAAATTGCTGGGGTTCCGGTGGCTGCAATGACAACCGGAGGCCTAATACTGGCCTCCCGGTCTGCCTAGCACGGAAACAGGCAAGATGGCGCCGGGTCAAGAGCTGATCCGGCGTCATCAGTGGTGGAAGTCAGCTGTATGTTACAGCTGACATCCACCTGTAACGGCAGGAACCGGAGCTAGCTCCGATCCCTGCCATTAACCCCTTCGATGCAGCAATCGAAAGCGATTGCTGCATCGTAGCGGTTACTAGCAGATCACCAGTCCTGACAGGCAATCGGGACTGGCGACTGCTGCTATGGCAACAGGAGACACAATGGTCTCCTGCTCTGCCATTACGGAAGCAGATTAGGCCCCGCCGGGAGGCGAAGCCTAATCGGCTTGCTGTCAGTGAATAACTGACAGATCTAATACATTGCACTACGTAGGTAGTGCAATGTATTAGAAAAAAATAAATCTGACAGCTGGACCTTCAAGTCCCCTAGTGTAAAAAAAGTGTGAAAAAAAGTGAAAAAAATAAAAGTTTGAAAACAATAAAAGTTGCAAGTAATAAAATAAGAGTAAAAGGGGGATTGCGTTTTATCAAGTCCTTTTATTATTGAAAAAAAATAATAAACCATACGTATTTGGTATTGCCGCGACCGTAACGACCTGAGGTATCAAAATATTATATTATTTATTGCACGCGCTGAACAGCGTAAAAAAAAAAAACGTAAAAAACTATACCAGAATTTTGGTCACTTTGACCTATAAATATTGGAATAAAAAATGATCAAAAAGTCGCACGTATTCCAAAAATGGTACCTGTAAAAACTATAGCTTGTCTCGCAAAAAACAAGCCCTCAAACAGCTGCGTCAACAAAAAAATTAAAAAGTTATGGTTCTCACAACTTGGCGACAGAAAAAATACATTATTTTTACAAAAGTAGTTTTATTGTTGCAAAACATAAAAAAGTCCTATAAAATAGGTATCGCCGGAATCGTACTGACCCACAGAATAAAGTTAACATATAATTTATAACGCTTGGTGAACGCTGTATAAAAGAACTAAATAAAGCTATGGTTTTTTGTTTACCTGTCCTTCCAACAAATAAGGTAAAAGGTGATCAAAAAGTCGCATGTACCCCAAAATGGTACCAATAATAACTACAGCTCGTCCCGCAAAAAAAAAGCCCTCATACAACTACGTCTATGAAAAAATAAAATTAGTTATGGCTCCAATAAGTCAGGAAATAAAAAATATGCAGTTGTTTGAAGAGGCGATTTATCAAGGACCTAAAATTTGGGAACCAGGAAAGGGAGGGCCCAAACATGTCCGCTGGAAGCGAGGGTGCCCGTATTATACCAGGACAACACTTTCCCAGCAAAATTCCCCAAACTGCAAAGGTGCGGAGTGTGGACCAAAAGGGGCATAAGAAAGGACGCCATATATCAGTGTGACACTGGCCTGTGCAGAAAGGATTGCTTCACATCGTAACACACATCTATAGATCATTTTATTGTTTTTTTACCCCATTATTATACCACCTGACTATGCCCCTGATGTACTCTGCCCAGCTTACATGTGCCCCCACATTATAAACGGTAACACCAGCAATACTCAAACAAATCTACTACCAAGCAAAATCCGCTCTCCAAAAGCCAAATGGCGCTCCCTCCGCTCTGAACCCTACAGCGTGCCCAAACAGCAGTTTCCTTCCACATATATGGCATCGCCATACCCGGGAGAACCCTTTTAACAATTTTTGGGGTGTGTGTCTCCAGTGTCATAAGCTGGGCATGACATATTTGCCACTGAATGGCATATCTAGGGAAAAATATACATTTTTAATTTGCACCATCCGCAGCGCATTCATTTATGGAAAAGACCTGTGGGGTGAAATGCTCACTACACCCCTTAATAAATGCCTTGAGGGGTGCAGTTTCCAAATGGGGTCACTTCTCAGGGGTTTCTTTTTATTATTTCACATCAGAGCCTCTGCTATTGTGAACCAATACTTTGTAAATCGCCAAATTTCGCATGGTACTCTTTCACTCCTGAGCACTGTCGTATGTCCAGGCAAAAGATTAGGGCCACATGTAGGGTGTTTCTAAAACCGGGAAAAACCGCATAATAATTAGAGGGCTGTCTTGCTATGGTGGCACAAGCCGGGCACCATATATTGGCATATCTATGGAAAAAATCCCATTTTCACTCTGCAACATGGAGTGCACACTAATTTCAACAAAACACCTGCGGGGTTAACATGCTCACTACACCACTAGGTAAATGCATTGAGGGGTGTAGTTTCCAAAATGGGGTCACTTCTGGGGGGTTTCCACTGTTTTGGTCCCACAGGCGTCCAGAAACCAATCCAGCAAAATCTGTACTCCAAATGGCGCTCCTTCCCTTCTGAGCCCTGCCGTGTGCCCAAATAGCAGTTTCTGACCACATATGGGGTATTGCCGTACTCGGGAGAAATTGCTTTACAAATGTTGGGTTCTTTTCATTCCTTTATTTGTTGAGAAAATGAAAAATTTTGCGCTAAAGCTACGTTTTATTGAAGAAAAAGGATTGTTTTTATTTTCACTGCCCAATTCTAATAAATTCTATGAAACATCTATGGGGTCTAAATGCTTACTACACCCCTAGATGAATTCCTCAAGGGTTGTAGTTTCCTAAACGGAATCACTTTTTGGGAATTTTCATTGTTTTGTCCCCTCAGGGGCTTTGCAAATGTGACATGGCCTCCGCAAACCTTTCCTGCTAAATGTGATCTCCAAAAGCCAAATAGCGCTCTTTCACTTCTAAGCCCCGCCGTGTGTCCAAACAGCCGTTTATGACCACATGTGGGGTATTGTTTTACTCTGGAGAAATTGCTTTACAAATTTGGTTTTTCTCCTTTAGTCCTTGTGGAAATAAGAAAAAAAAGTGCTAAACCTACATTTTCTTTGAAAAAATGTAGATATTAATTTTCACTGCCTAATTCCAATAATTTCTGTAAAAAAACCTGTGCGGTCAAAATGCTCACCATACGCCTAAATAATTTCCTTGAGGTGTGTAGTTTCCCAAATGAGGTCACTTTTGGGGGATTTCCACTGTTTTGGCACCGCAAGAGCCCTTCAAACCTGACATGGTGCCTAAAATATATTGTAATAAAAATAAGGCCCCAAAATCCACTAGGTGCTCCTTTGTTTCTGAGGCCGGTGCTTCAGTCCAGTAGCACGCTAGGGCCACATGTGGGATATTTACTAAAACTGCAGAACCTGGGCAATAAATATTGAGTTGCATTTCTCTGGTAAAACTTTCTGTGTTATAAAGAAAATTGGATTAAAAATTAATTTCTGCAAAAAAATATGAAATTTGTAAATTTCACCTCTACTTTGCTTTAATTCCTGTGAAAAGTCTAAAGGGTTAAGAAATTTTCTAAATGCTGTTTTGAATACTTTGAGGGGTGACTTTTTGGGGGTTTCTAATATATAAGGACCTCAAAGCCACTTCACAACTGAACTGGCCTCTGTAAAAATAGCCTTTTGAAATTTTCTTGAAAATGTCAGAAATTGCTGCTAAAGTTCAAAGCTTTGTAACGTCCTTGAAAAATAAAAGGATGTTCAAAAAACGATGCCAATCTAATGTAGACATATGGGGATGTTAATTAGCAACAATTTTGTGTGTTATAACTGCCTGTCTTGCAAGCAGATACATTTAAGTTGAGAAAAATGCAAATTTTTGCAATTTTTCGCTAAATTTTGGTGTTTTTCACAATTAAATACTAAACATATCGAGCAAATTTTGCCAGTAACATAAAGTCCAATGTGTCACGAGAAAACAATCTCAGAATCGCTTGGATAGGTAAAAGCATTCCGGAGTTATTACCACATAAAGTGAAACATGTCAGATTTGAAAAATGAGGCTCGGTCAGGAAGGTCAAAAGTGGCTAAAGAGGGAAGGGGTTAAATTACTGAACTGCTTGATCTGCCCCGGTTAACTGTAAACACAATTGTTGTGAAGGAGAAGTGTCTAAGAGTTATAGTAGCTCAGCCACAAAGCTGTAGATCAATCAAACTCACAGAGCGGGGCGGCCGAGTGCCAAAGCATATGGTGCATAAAAATCGCCTATCCAATGTTGCATCACCCACTAAAAAGTTCCAAAGATCTTCTGGAAGTGACATCAGAACAAGAAGTGTGTTGCATGGTTCTCAGAGGTGAAGTGAAGACAAGAACTGTCTGTCAGAAGCTTCATGAAATGGGTTTCCATGGCCATGCAGTTGCACAAAATCCTAAGACCACCATGTGCATTGCCAAGTGTTGGCTGGAGTGGTGTAAACCGCGCTGCCACTGCACTCTGGAGCAGTGGAAAAGTGACATCTGCCGTGATAAATCACCTTTCGCCCTGGCAGTCTGATAGATATATCTGTATTTGGCGGGTGCCAGGAGAATGTTACTTACTGGAGTACTTAGAGCCTACTGTAAAATTTGTTGGAGGAGAGATAAGGGGGAGTTCACACCGAGTTTTTTGGCACTCTTTTGGACGCAGAAAACGCACCAAAAAAAAGCCGAAAACGCCTCACATTGATTTCAATGAGAGGCCGAGGCATTTTTTTTCCGGCGAGCGGTAAAAACCGCCTGTGTAAAAAGGAAGCGACATGCCCTATCTTCGGTCATTTACGTTTCTGACCTGCCATTGACATCAATGGGAGGCAGAGAAAAATGCGGCAAACAGCGTGCAGGCAAGTCAAAATCTGCATCAAAATTCCAGACGGAATTTTGAGGGAGATTTTTCTGCCTGCAAAAAACTCTATGTTAACAGGGCCTAAGTCTGTTTATCAGGGTTTGAGCTTGGCCCCTTATTTCCAGTGAAGAATAAAGTTAATGCTTCAGCAAACTAAGACATTTTAGAAATTTTTTATAATTGTATAATATAATTGAACGCAAAGAAAAATTGTAAATTGTGCAATATAATTTTTTTTAATGAAATGTCAGACATGTGCTACTGTATAAGCATAATAGTCTGTGCTTACATTGCCACACCGTTACTGCCCTGTGTGAGTTACCCTGAAAGAACAGTTAGTATATCTTGATGACCGAAATGTTGAAGACTGGCAGTTTGAAAAAGGATGGCCTATCCCCAGGATAGGTCATTAATCTTTGATCGGCGGAGTGTTTGACCCCATCAATTAGCAGAATGAAGGTGCCATGGTACCCTAGCTTTACTTGAGTGGGCTAAGGTCTTAAAAGATATGTGGCAGAAGCACCAAGAGATATGCCCTCCTTGATAGATATATCAGGGTTGCCAACCGTTCGTAAATCTAAGAAGAGTCCGCAAAAAATGGGTGGTTTTGTCAAAAAAAAAGCACCGTTCTGCGTTTTTCTGCATTCTCCTGGAACTTTGCACTGTGCATGTGCCAAATTGTACATGCGCAGTGCAAAGGAATAGTAGGCCACGGCCTGGCATATTTTCAGATTCCGCTTGACAGCGGAATCTGAAAATATGCTGCCAAGTGAGGTCGGTGCCAGGATTGGACCAATCCAGTCATCTGACCTGTGACCCTACGTCAGCGACATGAAGTCAGGTGACCCAGGTCAGGTGACATGACTGGTCCACTCCCGGGCCGTCACCGACCCCAGTCAGAAGAGGACCTCCGTCACAGATAGATAGATAGATAGATAGATAGATAGATAGATAGATAGATAGATAGATAGATAGATAGATAGATAGATAGATAGATAGATAGATAGATAGATAGATAGATAGATAGATAGATAATCTATATATACTGCCAGTTATTAATTAACTGGGGGTGTACAGTGACCAATTAGTAGTGCATAATATAACAATAATGCCATACAGTGTTTAAAAAAAGGTGTCATACAGTACTAAGGGCATGTACAGTTAGGTCCAGAATTATTTGGACAGTGACACAATCTTCATGATTTGGGCTCTGCTGCCACCACATTGGATTTGATATGAAACAACTGAGATGCAATTGAAGTGTAGCCTTTCAGGTTTAATTCAAAAATATCCTGTGAAACGTTTAGGAATTGCCACCATTTTTCTACACAGCCGCCTCATTTCAGGGGCTCAAAAGTAAATAGACAAATTAACATTACCATAAATACAATGTTTTTATTTAATACTTTGTAGAGAATCCTATGCAGGCAATGACTGCCTGAAGTCTGGAACGCATGGACATCACCAAACGCTGGGTTTCCTCCTTTGTGATGTGCCAGGCCTTTACTGCAGCTGTCTTCAATTGTTGCTTGTTTGTGGGTCTTTTGTCTTAAGCAAGTGAAATGCAGCTCGATCGGGTTGAGATCTGGTGATTGACTTGGCATTGCAGAATATTCCACTCCTTCGCATTAAAAAAACTCCTGGGTTTTCGGAGGGGCGTGGCTTGGACGCTGCACGAGACGGACGCACGAGAGAGGGGCTCCGTTGCTTCTACCGAAATCCTAGCCCATCCACAGGATTTCGAGGCACTGGGATCATCCTGCCTAATCCCAGACCCTGGTGTAACATTGTGGGAGCAGATAGAACTGCTCTGGGAGCCGCTCACGCAATTTTTCGGCCGCCGAGACTTGCGGCCTAGTACAGAGAGAAGCCGTGGCCTAGATTTCTGGCCTGAGCGCCGGCGGCTTTCATCAGCGGCGCACTACGAGGAGGATACACATTGGTTGTGAGGCATCACCTGCCCTGGCATCTGGAGTGCTCTGCTGAGACAGTAAAGGTACCAGGGGTCTGTGGGAGGATTAAAGGCACTGTCTAGTGGAGGCAGAGGTGCTCCACGTGTTGAAGCAGCCATCTTGAGGGGACGACACAACCAGCGTCCAGCGCTTCTCAGGAAGTGCCACACATCAGCCCTCCATCTACCCCTCAGCATTTCTGGTCGTTTTCTGCTGTAATTGACCCATATTGTGCAGGGCTTCATTGCTGAGGGACCTGTCAGTATAAGGACTGGACTGGCTTAGCACAATATTGCCTTCCCCTCCCCCACCATAAGGAGACTCAAGGCTGCAAGAGCCCAGCTCAAATTTTTTCTTTTTGGTCACTGTACCAGAGATCCTGTCGCAACTGACGCTATTGATACTGGTTGTCACGTATATGTACTGCACCGTTATGTGTGAACTTCTGATATAATATGGACTGATATGTACAGGGTGGGCCATTTATATGGATACACCTAAATAAAATGGGAATGGTTGGTGATATTAACTTCCTGTTTGTGGCACATTAGTATATGGGAGGGGGGAAACTTTTCAAGCTGGGTGTTGACCATGGCGGCCATTTTGAAGTCGGCCATTTTGTATCCAACTTTAGTTTTTTCAATGGGAAGAGGGTCATGTGACACATCAAACTTATCGAGAATTTCACAAGAAAAAGAATAGTGTGCTTGGTTTTAACGTTACTTTATTCTTTCATCAGTTATTTACAAGTTTCTGACCACTTATAAAATGTGTTCAAAGTGCTGCCCATTGTGTTGGATTGTCAATGCAACTCTCTTCTCCCACTCTTCACACACTGATAGCAACACCGCAGAAGAAATTCCTCCCGATCTGACTCCCTTAGACTTTTATCTTTGGGGTCATCTGAAGGCAATTGTCTATGCTGTGAAGATACGAGATGTGCAGCAACTGAAGCTACGGATACTGGAAGCCTGTGCTAGCATTTCTTCTGCGGTGTTGCTATCAGTGTGTCAAGAGTGGGAGAAGAGGGTTGCATTGACAATCCAACACAATGGGCAGCACTTTGAACACATTTTATAAGTGGTCAGAAACTTGTAAATAACTCATGAAAGAATAAAGTAATGTTAAAACCAAGCACACCATTGTTTTTCTTGTGAAATTCTCGATAAGTTTGATGTGTCACATGACCCTCTTTCCATTGAAAAAACTAAAGTTGGATACAAAATGGCCGACTTCAAAATGGCCTCCATGGTCAACACCCAGCTTGAAAAGTTTCCCCCCTCCCATATACTAATGTGCCACAAACAGGAAGTTAATATCACCAACCATTCCCATTTTATTTAGGTGTATCCATATAAATGGCCCACCCTGTAGATCTCACCCTGTTGGGTTTGCATTTTCAAGCACTTTGTACGGCATTTCTCTATTAACAATGGTTAAAGGGATCCTGTCATCACCATCTTACCTTTTAAAACGTCCTGACCCTGTAGTGCCCGCTGCTGTCCATAGTGCATTGATGTGTTCTTCTCTCCGTTCTTCTTCTTCTTGCCCGAAATATAGCCATTAAAAGTTTTACCGCCTTTTATGCTAATTCATTTTAGCTTTGTGACGCACGATCTTGACTCCGCCCACGTACTCCGCCTGTACAGCCCTAATTGCCGAACTCTCGGTTCACATCTCGCGCATGCATGCCTTACCACCTTCCCTGCTTCATTCATCCGGAAATATTTAACTGCGCATGCGCCGCGCGGGTACACACCCCGCTCGCTTCGTTCACTCAGCTGTCAGGAGACGGGGGCTGGATTAGAAGAGGAACCGACGGCATATGATGATGTCACACAGAGCGCCAAGCATGTGCAGTCCAATAATGTGAGAACATCTACTTAACAGTCTCAATGCGCAAGCGCGGGATTTCATGTGCAGTGGAGTGAGAGAAGCTGTCAATCAACAACAAGGAGGCGGAGCCAACTCTGAAACGCCGGAGGAAGGAAAATCTGACTCTTTTCGAGTGAAGATTTGACTCTTTTGTGGTCATTTGCATACGGCGCGGGACTACTGAAAACCGGAATACTAAAGGTACAGAGTCGACTTTTAACTTATTTATAGGTTAGTTAACAATGATTTTTCACCCACTTTCAAAGGGTATTGCAGGCTTCATACCGAAAATGCTGATGACAGGATCCCTTTAAACCAGCTAAGGAAAAGAATAAGGAACTTTTGAGCACACCGAAGAAGTATAAAAGTCAGCAAGATCTTGACAAATTCCTCTGGAAACAATCTGACCCCTCAATACTCAGCAACGGGAAATATCTTTCGGATGATGCAAAAGGGCAAGATCAGGGAGCTGACTCTGATGATGAAAGCGCAGCATCGGATACAGCTGCTTCTTCCGACACCTGCCAATTATCAAAAGTTTTCCTTCAAAAGTGCCTGGCTCGGGCCCTCTTCCCGGTTCTTAAGGAGTTGTCTGATATTAAAGCGGAAATGAAGCATGTGGGGAATAGGGTGGAATCGCTGGAAACCATGCAATCTGCTATTGTGGTACACAGTGACGCTGTACAAACAAATTTGCTAGCACAACAAGAACATCTTAACTATGCTTTTCTCGTGATAGAAGATCAGGAAAACCGCAGTCGCAGAAAGAATATAAGACTTCGGGGCCTCCCGGAAAGCGTTGGCCATGAAGCTCTGCCAGCTGCTGCCATGTCTCTTTTCTTGGATCTTTTAGGAGAGGAGAGGGCACAGAGAATTGTGGTGGAACGAATACATAGAGCATTACGGACCAAGCCGGCGGCAACAGACCCGCCAAGAGATGTTATCTGTGGTCTACTAAGTTATTTCCATACTGCGGCAATACTGCGCAGAGCCAGGGAACGCTCTTCAGTTGCCTTTGAAGGTTCCCAGATTTTGTATTTTCAGGACATTGCAGCCAGCACACTTGCAAAACGCTGGTTATTGAGACCACTTACAGATGAGCTAAAGGTGAAGATTCCTTTTCGCTGGCTGTTTCCGTTTGGTTTGTCAACCCTCTGTGATGGCAAACAGATCACCATAAAACATCCAGACGACCTGAAACAGATATGGAGCAGAATGGACATACCTCCCAAGGAGATCACCTCTTGGCTCCCAGTTCAGCCACACGTGCCGTTCCCTGCTTTGCCCTCGCAGGAAGGCTGGCGAGTATACACTAAAGGGAAATCCTCTAAATGTAAAGCTGTGGATTGTAACCTGCCGGTGACTTAAAAGAACTTCCATTAATCTCTTGTTTTTTGCCCGCCTTGGGTTTAAGGCCTAGAGATGTTTGTTAGTTTCTATCTGTTACCTAGGGCAGAGGTCATTGACAATCTGAGTCAAGTAGGATTTTAGTTAACTATTGTAATGTCAGTGGCTGCGGGGCGTCAGCTCCAACCTCCCCTGACAGCCTCAGCCACGAGTCGGCAAGCGCTGGCCCCAGTCTCCTCCTCAGGAGACGCCAGTGCTCGCGTCCACTCACCTCAGCCAGATCCCGTAGGGTGCGCGCGCACGCTCGTGCCCGCTCTTAAAGGGGCAACGCGCACCGGACATTCTGATGAACTTTGACCCGTGAGTACCCTGAAATATAAGCGGGGTCCAGCCCCCTGCTTCTATGTCTGAGCGTTGTTGTGTTCCCTATAGTTTGTCTATGTGATGGCCTCCTAGTGTGTTTCCTGGTTCCTGTACCTGTATCTGTTCCAGTTCCTGTTCCCACTCCTTGCATTCTATACCATCCTGGTCGAGCACTGTGCTGTGCCAAAGTCGTGTCGTGCTGTATCCACGTCTGACATGCTTCACCTCTACTGACATCTACCTGCTGCCTAGTCCTAGCCGAGCCTGCCCTGCTACTGTCTGAGCTGCCATAGGTACCTATACGAACTATAGACATTCACCTGCACCCTGTTGGCCAGCTGCCTTACCGCCAAGACTGTATGGCCCAGTGGGTCCACAGACCCTTCGTGACAACTATGTTCTCATTTCTTTCTCAGGAGAGGACTATCTACCCTTTGTGACGTCTTAATATGAGAGTAATATTATCTTGTTACTGTATGCTACTTTAAATAATTGTTTTCATTTAATTTATTTTTCTACTGATGCAGGGTTACATATGTTACGGGATTAGACTTGATATATTTCGCACCATGATGATTTTATAGGCAAATTATATTAACAGGAATAAGTCTGTTATAGTTACAATGTCATTCTTGTGATTTGTGTATCCCTGCTGTAGTTGCATTTTTGTTTTCACAGGTCTCGGCTGTTCTGTCCGCTTGTTATGGCACTTTAATAAGTTATTCTCACGGGTAACTTTCCATGTGTTTTCTTTTCAAAATGTTTTGAACAGGTCTTTGACTCCTCTCTTGGGTTATTTTTTGTGGTTTCTGGGTGTGTCTAAATCCCACTATGTTGCTCTAGTATGTAAGCTTAGTGGACTGAATGTCGTAGGTTACATTTGTAATGTCATTCTCTGATTTTTCTATTACCTGATGATATACTGTTGTTCTTGATGTGTAGAATTTCTTCCCTGAGAGTGCTGGCCAAATACTCAGGGTGTTTGTCTCACATATTTGGTTAATAAGATAATTTGCTCACATGCACTTTCCCTTGGAAATGTTCCATTACCTCTGTTGGTTTAATTTTTCCAAGAATCTCCCCTTCTTTCTTCTCTCCGCCATCCCGAGGCTGCTCCTGGTAGAAGTTCTAGATGGTGGCTATTCAATTTACGGTGACCAGAACATGATTGTTCTTGCCCTTTCTTTAATTTTGTTTTGGAATTTGATTCTAATTTTGTTTTGTGTCTGTCTCATACGTACCTCTTCATATCCACTGAGTGTCTCATATATATATATGTGTACTTTGCAGATCTATGCCCCTGTTAATGATTCTGTATTTATTCGACACATATGGCGAAGGTCAAAATCATATCCCTCAATGCTAGAGGTTTAAATACCCCACAAAAAAGTAGTCAGGTCTTCACAGTACTACGCAAGGCTCGAGCAGATATCCTGTTTTTACAAGAGACACATTTTCGACACTCCCACACTCCCGCTCTTTCATACACTGTTTACCCCCATTGGTTCCACAGCAGACATTCCTCAGCGTCCAGAGGCACTAGTATAGGGATTGGCAAGCATTTGCCCTTTACTGTATTGGCCACTCAGTTAGACCCGAATGCGCGGTATACAATTGTGAAGGAATTGATTGGAACCACTTTGGTCACTCTAGTTAACTTTTATGTACCCAATGTGGATCAGACCAGGTGGCTGGCAACTACTTTTGAAACACTTTACCTCTTTGCTGAAGGCCTGGTTGTCATAGGGGGAGATATGAATTGTGTCCTTGACCCCATTTTAGATACGATATCCCGTTCTCCCTCATTGTCACAGAGAGCCAGGAGGAGTTTTTGGAAAATGTTATCGACCTATAATCTCATTGACCCTTGGAGGAATCTGCACCCCAATGTTAGAGACTACTCTTTCTATTCCTCATACACCTATCACAGAACAGACAGAATATTACAGATAGATACTTACTTGAGGTTCAGGCAGCGGATATTGGAATCATGACCGTCTCGGACCATGCCCCTATTTATATTACTCTTTCAATTAAATCCCTGCCTCTTAGGAGTGGGTCTTGGGTTCTGAACGAGACGTTACTGGGGGAACAAGGGAATGTCGACTTCTTAGAGGAACGTCTGAAAGAATACTTTACATTCAATTGTAATGCTGAGGTCTCGGTACCAATTGTGTGGGAGGCACATAAATCATATATAAGGGGGGAACTAATTTCACTGGGAGCGACTCTCAAGAAGGCTATATCGCAAAAGATAAACTCTCTACTGACTCAAATCTCGTCACTAGAATGTGTACGTAAGAGATCTGGGCTAGAAGACGTGCAACCAGACCTCCGCCTGAGAAACGAATTGAAAGACCTCTTAAATATAAAAGCAGCAAAAGCCTTACAGAGGTGTAAATATAAGTATTATGCTCATGGGGATAAAGGGTCTAAGGTGATGTCGGCAATTGTTAAGAAACAAAAAAAGAAAGCGCATTTTTCCAGTCCAACTCTAGATGATGGCAGGGTGGTCTCAGACACCTCTGACATCTCCTCAGAGTTCCACCGGTTCTATACTTCACTGTACAACTTAGGAGATTCCCAGCCTGGTTTGAGCATATCAGATAAAACCGACCTAATTTCGGCCTTTTTGGACTCAGTACAACTCCCCAGATTGTCTGAGTCGGATAGGGAAGCTTTGCTTGGGCCTTTCACACTAGAAGAATTGACTGAAGTACTTTCATCTATTCCAATTGGCAAGAGCCCTGGGCCTGATGGGTTACCGATTATATATTATAAAAAGTTTTCTGATATTCTGGCTCCACAATTTCTCTCTCTCTGTAATTCCGTCCTACTAGGACAGAGCCTCCCTAGACAAATGCTGGAAGCATTCATTACTCTAATACCTAAAGAGGGTAAGGACCCGACACGGTGTGTCAATTATAGACCAATCTCCCTTTTAAATGCAGATACTAAGTGTTGGGCAAAACTTCTGGCTCAACGCTTACAGGGACTCCTCCCTAAACTTATATCACCGGAACAGACGGGGTTTGTTCCATGGCAAGAGGGTAGGTTCAATACTGCTAGAATAATTAATGCAATTGCCTTTGCAAAAAAAATTTGTATACCGTTGGTCCTCCTTAGCATAGATGCTGAGAAGCCCTTTGATAGGGTCTCCTGCCATTTTATGGAGGCTGTGTTGGAGAGATTGGGCTTACCAAGCATCTTTATTGGAGCAATTTTTTTCTTTATAAAGACCCGCATGCTAGACTTAAGATTAATGGCACACTCTCGCCGGTTTTTTAAATAAAAATGGAACTAGGCAGGGATGCCTGCTCTCTCTTTCACTCTTCATTTTGGTAATGGAGACTCTAATCCATTAGATTTCACAGACCCCTGAAATTCAGGGACTACAGGTTGGCCCCCAAATGCATTCCATAGCGATGTTCGCAGATGACCTCTTAGTTTTAATCACAAATCCACCGCAGGCCCTCCCTAAGCTATTGGATATCTTCGAGGAGTTTGGGAAAATTTCCAACTTCAAGATAAATTATGAAATATCTGAAGCTCTTAATGTCAATGATCAATTATGATGGCGTTGCAATCTTTTACCCCATTTTCTTGGACCTCAGATACAATTAAATATTTGGGGATTCGCATTCCCTGTAACCTCCAGGACTTATACCTACATAATTATAAACCCTTAATTTAAAAAATAGCAGACCAACTTTCTCACTTTCATATCCCATTTGTTTCCTGGCTGGGGAGAAAAAATATTCTTAAAACATATATCTTACCTCAGATTCTATACACGCTCTTAGAGGTCCCCATAAAATTGCCTAGATCCTTTTTCAACCGCCTTAACTCTCTGTTTTCCAGGTTCATCTGGAATAGTAAACATCCTAGAATAGCCTTTCAACAACTTAGACACCATAGGACATTAGGGGTTGTGGCCTGCTGGATGTCTGGTCCTATTACAGAGCAAATCATTTATCAAGATGGCTCACATTGGTACAGCGGACAGACGACTCTCCTCACTTACAATTAGTGAGATATTTATTAGGCGAAGAATGTCGTATTTATCAATGGTCAGAGGTTACACCTAGCCACCCTCTTTGCAGCTTGGCTACCAGTTGCAGTTGTACAAGACTTTATGGCATTGAAACTAGCCTATAGTTCCCCGTCACCATTGATGCCGCTTAGTCTACTCCCGGCTTATGTCCCACAACAACCTATATCTTTATTACTCCCCTGGTCGAGGTTAAAGAACCGTGCTATTTCTCCCCACCTCAGGAACCCCACGCAAATACCTACATTGGTTTCCTTGTTAGCTGCGAACGAGACTAATAGGGTATTCTTTTTGCATGTATTGTCTTGTATATAGAGAAACAAGAGCTTATAGCCAAGAAATTTTGTTTAACCATTACAAAATTTTATTATTTAACATATACAAAAAATACATATATATAAAATACAATATAAAAAAGGACAAGACTCTAGAAAGAAGTTTCAAGGAGCAAACATCGAAGATATCAATATGCAAAGATTGGTTTGGCTATATTATCCATAAACACAGAATCGTTCAAAAGTAGGAAAATACCTCTTGTGGGGCAAGATCGCATTGCAAATAGCTCAATGTAAACAGAGGTATTGTGTGGGGATCTAGATACCGAGTATTGCATCAGGATCAACTACCAAAAGTTAGTTACTAGGAGATAAGAAGTGTTGGATAAGGCTTACCCATATGAAATAGCAGTAGTAGTACGATGTGTGCTCCAGCACAAAAACCCCAACGCGCGTTTCGCTATGGTATTGCTTCCTCAGGGGGAGATACCTCAGGGAAGCAATACCATAGCGAAACGCGCGTTGGGGTTTTTGTGCTGGAGCACACATCGAACTACTACTGCTATTTCATATGGGTAAGCCTTATCCAACACTTCTTATCTCCTAGTAACTAACTTTTGGTAGTTGATCCTGATGCAATACTCGGTATCTAGATCCCCACACAATACCTCTGTTTACATTGAGCTATTTGCAATGCGATCTTGCCCCACAAGAGGTATTTTCCTACTTTTGAACGATTCTGTGTTTATGGATAATATAGCCAAACCAATCTTTGCATATTGATATCTTCGATGTTTGCTCCTTGAAACTTTTTTCTAGAGTCTTGTCCTTTTTTATATTGTATTTTATATATTTGTATTTTTTGTATATGTTAAATAATAAAATTTTGTAATGGTTAAACAAAATTTCTTGGCTATAAGCTCTTGTTTCTCTGTGTTCTCAATATTCAAATAGAGTTGCCTATCTGATTATATATGGGAGGTCGGACCCTGATCCTGACCTAGCCCTTAGTACTAATGCGTGTTGGAGTGCATATATTGATTATTGTCTTGTATATGTAGAAGATTTGCAGGAATGCCTCGATCACCTTTAAGGGACAGCAACTGGCTAAAGACATTTTTGGTGGCTCCTCAGCTACCTAAGGGCCTGTTAACCAAAATTTATAGATTATTGCTCTCCAATGATGACTCGGTCGCACCAACCTTTATAGCAGCTTGGGAAAGAGAACTGGACACAAGGTTTACACCGGCTGAGTAACCCAGAATCTTAGCTAACTCGCATGGGTTCTCGAGATGCATTAGAATCTAAGAGAATTCTTATAAGACCTTGACAAGGTGGTATAAAACCCCATGTCCGCTGAAATTAATGGGTTATTCTCCAGATGATACCTGTTGGAGGTGTAATTCTGAGCAAGGTACGATGTCCCATATTTGGTGGCACTGTACGGTTATCAAACCATTCTGGAGAAATGTTTCACATCATGCGAATTTGATATGTTCTAAGTCTCTCTCTCTCTCTCTCTCTCCTGAGCTTATCCTGCTTTGGCTCCCAACGCCGGAGTTGATCCCCTATAAGAATACTCTCCCCACGATTTTGATAACGGCTGCAAAGCTTCTCATCCCTCTGAAGTGGAGATCAATGATCCTCCATCTTTAGAACAATGGTTTGAGAAAATTCAACAAATTGCTCGGTTGGAGGAACTCTCTAGCTGGGAACGAGGTACTCATACCAAATTTTTAAAATTATGGAAACCGTGGCGGGATTTTAATGATACCAGACATGCCACTGTTAGTAGCACTATATCCGCATGATGTATTTGTTCTGTTGGGTTGGGACATAGGGATATACAAGCGGTTTCTTAAATGGTGGGCCCCCTCATTTGCTGTTTAACTGGTCTCTTTGATGTAAGATCTCACTGGATAGCCTTGGTCGTTCACCTAAATGACACACTTTATCTCTGGCATGTAGCCTGTTCACATCATGTATACAATACAGTATGATTTGTAGATGTTACGCTATATTCAGACACTCTGTTCTATCTGTTTTATTTGATGTTATAAACCTCCCCCCTACCCGCCTCCCCCTCTTTGTATTATTTTATTATTTCTGTACTGCTTACGATTGAAGGCCTGCATGCCTATAGTACATAGTACTCCTGGGTTTCGCAGTATGTTTTAGGTCATTGTCCATCTGTACTGTGAAGCGACGTCCAATCAACCTTGCGGCATTTGGTTGAATCCGAGCAGAAAGTAAATCCCTGAACACCCTGAAGAATTCATCCGGCTGCTTCTGTCTTCAGCCACATCATCAATAAACACTAGTGACCCAGTGCCTTTGGCAGCCATGCATGCCCATGTCATCACACTGCCTCCACCATGTTTTACAGAGAAAGTGGTGTGCTTTGGATAATGAGCCTTCCAAGCCTTCTTCATACTTTCCTCCTCCCATCATTCTGGTACAGGTTGATCTTAGTTTCATCTGTCCAAAGAATACTGTTCCAGAACTGGGCTGGCATCTTTAGATGTTGCTTGGCAAAGTTTAATCGGGCCTTTCTATTTTTGAGGCTGATTAATGGTTTGCACCTTGTGGTCAAACCTCTGTATTTGCTCTCATGAAGTCTTCTTAGATACACCTACTTCCAGGAGAGTGTTCTTCACTTGGGTAGATGTTGTGAAGAGGTTTTTCATCCACTACTGTTGTCTTCCGTGGACGTCCAAGCCTTTTGGAGTTCACAAGATCACTAGTTCACTCTTTTTTTTCAAAAACGTGCCAAACTGTTGATTTGGCCACTCCTAACATGTGTGATATCTCTCTGAATGATATCTTTATTTTTTTCAGCCTAATGATGGTCTGTTTCACTTGCATTCAGAGCAATAGCTTCCAAATTCAAATGCCACATCTGGAATCCACTCCAGACCTTTTACCTGCTTAATTGATGATGGATTAATGACGGAATAGCCCATGCAGCCCATTAAATAGCTTTTGATATAATTGTCCAATTACCTTTGGTCCCTTGAAAAAGGGGCAGCTACATATTAAAGAGCTGTAATTCCTGAACCCTTCCTCAAATTAGGATTTGAATACCCTCAAATGAAAGCTGAGAGTCTGCACTTTAAGCCCATATTGATTATATAACTGTATATTCTATATGTTTTGGTAAACAGCTAAAATCCCAAAACTTGTGTCACTGTCCAAATATTTCTGGACCTAACTGTATGTTGAAATCTGTTATGGGTTAAAGCAGGGGTAGGCAAACTTTTTTGTATGGCGTGCCGATTAAAAAAGATCAATGATGGATTACTCGGTTTGCCATGCAAACATGAAAGACAAAAAGATAGATAGCGAAGACAACTTTGATAACACATTATAGGCTGACAAGTACAAGGGCTCAGAAGTAAACTGTCCCTGGATATTACACTGATGAATTAAAATAATTTCTTTGGTGCCTAAAACATGTATTCCTAGTAGACCTGCCCCAAAATAATTAGCCCTGTCATAAAAACGAATCTAGTAGTAGATAGTAGGCCTCTAAGTAATACGGTCACACAGTTACCATGTAAGACCACTATAGAAGGACCAAATAATACAGCCACACAATGACCACATATTACCACCACATAGTGATTGAATAATACCACCATATTATTACTGAATAAAACCTCCACATCATTACCACATATTACCATTATGTAGTGACTGAAGAATACCACCATACTTTTACTGAATAATATCTCCACATTAATACTACATATTACCATCACATAGTGACTGAATAATACCACCATACTGTTACTGAATAATTTCTCCACTTCATTACCACATATTATGAAACGTCATCCCAGGGGGGCGGCCTGGATGAAGAAACACAGACTTCTGGGTAAAAAAAATTCTGAGCTACTTCTTTTGCAGCGGAATCCCTATGATTCTGCCACAAAAAAACACAAAGTCTGCTATTTGTTGTGGGATTTACCTCTCCATTGAATTCAATGGGGCAATCCTGCAACAAATAAGCAGTGATTACACAAATACGATTGACATGCTGCGGGTTAAAAAACGCACCGCATGATCATTTCAGAGTGTTTTTTCCACTCTGTATTTATGCAGCGTGTGGATGAGATTTGTTCAAATCGTATCCACTCTGCTGCTACTGTATTATGTTGCAAATTTCTGCAGTATTTACGCTACATGTGAACTGACCCTAAATGTGACATACATTCTTCCTAGGGTGCTCCATTGGGTGGCTGGTTCTTTCATATATATTTTTCTTTTGAAACAAATTAACAAAAACCCATGATGAACTTATATAAGATAGGGAAATGCAAATGTTTCACTGCATCTCCAATCAGGGCAGTTTATAAGTGGAGTTGCACACGACTGTTTTTCACAATGGTCGTGTGCATTAGGAATAAAGCATTTGGCTGGTAGTGCAATGCGTGCCCATTCCCATCCCGCTAAAGTGAATGGGTCCATAAAAGCGGGTGCCGATAGATTTCACAAACCCATGCACTTTAGCGGGGGTGAATCGGGTCCGTGAAAACTGACCCACCTTTCCACGAATCAAAGACAGCACCCGACCTGCACACAACGGACGTGTGCATTAGGCATAAAACATTTGGTTAACAGTGCAATGCTTGCCCATTCCCATCCCCAGCCCCCTCACCCCTCGCCAAATCACACGCAGACAAAAAACATACACAAAAGTAATATCTGGCAAACATTCCATTCAAGTAAAAAATAAAGCATACCTTTTGGTATAATTATTTTTAATAACTGAGTGGTAGATATTACATAACATGATCTTGAGATATATATTATTAGCGGAAAATGGCATCTTCCTCAAATTCCAGCAGCCTGTAGCTCTTCTTTCCCTGCCTGCAGGCTCTCTGTAAATGTTTAGACTCCACCTAAATCATCAAAAAAATACATAACATGAATAAATGATAAAGACAAGTACAATAAACATGAGTTTACTGAATGACAGACATGTATAGAAGAAAAGAGCATCCTGCACGCGGGGAGCTTACAATGATCACAGTTGCACTCCCATCCCCTGCCATATGAACCAGCATACCAGGCGATCACTGCCTCTGTGTCCAATCTCCTGAATATACTGTGTGGCAGCATCAAAAATTACCACGTTAACTGTACATGGAAGAAGTACAGACACTGATACATATTTTCCCTTATTCCATTCACAACACAACACAATAGTAACATTTCCGGTTTAGGTCAATTATTTGGACAAAGAAGGTTATTAAATGATTCTCCCATTTAAAAAAATTATAAGACGACTTCACTATTGTAGTTCTGTAAATGCCCTATAGAGATTTTACAGAGGCCGAGCCCACAACATGCAGCGACTAGTCACAGACTTCCTAGGAAGGACTGAGTATGGAGCAATCGTATAAGTATAGACTCTAGATGGATTTAAGCTGTGATCACTGAAATCTTGTGCTGACAGGTAATTGTGGTTATCAACACCATTGTGCAGGGGTATTAAAGACCAGGAGGATAATCGCTAGCAGTATATATGTATTTACACAGGGTGAGTACAGCACATATCGTGTGGTTGTATATGACAGCCAGGTATTATGTCAGTTACATTCTACTGAACGTATGGGTGCGGTTTAATACACCAACCACCGTATTTCCTAGAGTTCTTTATAGCTTCACTTTCACGTTCTCCATCACATTTCCAGAAGAGAACTGGACAAAAAGGTAACACTTTATTATGCAAGGATAGATAGATAGATAGATAGATAGATAGATAGATAGATAGATAGATAGATAGATAGATAGATAGATAGATAGATAGATAGATAGATAGATAGATAGATAGATAGATAGATAGATAGATAGATTGATAGATAGATAGACATATCTATATATATAAATGTATATATATATGTATATATATACATATATACATAGATCTATATATATATATATATATATATATATATATATATATATATATATATGCATGCACCTATATCATCATCATTATTATTATTATTATTATTATTATTTTTGTGTGGTTTGCTTACTAAAAATGGCAACTATAATCTGAATTTCTTCAATGTATTTGTCAGGCTGTCATTGCTGGTTCAGAAATATGTTCTTGTAGTTGTAAATGTTACATGTTCACTAGTACGTAGCCTGAGCATGAACTTGACACTTCTGCAGTGAGAGAGTCACTTGTGTAATGGCCCCTGAGGAAAGAAAAAACACTCAGGTGGGGGCAATCGGAAAGCATTTTCATAATTTTATTTGAATATTCATGAATATGGTCAAAACTAAACAAAAATATTGAGCAACATTTATACAAGTTAAACATCGACTTATGTTCACACAGAGTTTTTTTAAGCGGAATCCACGCCGCAAAACTTGCCAAAAACCGGCAGAAAATGCCTCCTATTGATTTGGTTTTACCGCTCGTGGGAGAAAGAAGGGACATGCCCTATCTTCACGTGGTTACGCCTCTGACCTCCCATTGACAACCGGAATTTTGAGGCAGATTTTTCGCCTGCAAAAAACTCTCTGTGAACCCAGGCATATTTCCTCTTTGTGGAATTTTTTTATTAATGCACTGTATATGGTGTTTGTTTTTTGTTTTTTTGTAAAAGCAGTATAAAGATTAGGAAAAAAAATTAAAACATAAACATTGACTTATTTATAAATAGTCAAAATAATAGTGCATGGAATACTATACCTTATGTTGAAATTTGATATTGTAATGCTGACCTTGGGACTGGAATGAAGGGGCACTATTTACAAGACCTTATAAGGGCACAAAGATCCTTTAAAACGGCACCATTACTTATCAAATGTCCTTAATAATTTTTTTTATCTGATCTTCATAGATTTGTTTCAAATAATTATTAGGTCCAAAAATGTTTTAATGTAAAGATATAATATAAAAGTATGTGGCAGCAGAGTTGTTTACATATACCCATCCAAGGGATACTCACAAAGATGAATATATACATGTATAACTTTATGGATATATCAAATGTTTGTGGACAAGCCTATGTAAGCAAACACTTCAATGCACACCCCCCTAACTTCCATAGTTGCAATCTGCACGATCATAACTCAGTCAATAGTGGGTACATAAGACTTGTGCAGTTATTTACACTCTATTTAAGCGGTTTTCTAGGTCCTCGTAAACAAAGTTTCATAAAGAAAATCAACTTAATGGCTATGTACACCTTTGAAATCGTTTTGTTTTTTAATAAAAATGTGTATCAGTGTGTTTGGTGCAACTTTCAAAATACATTTTATTAAAAATTATTCTTACTTTATTAGATATAGCTGCTTTGTATTCTGTATACAGAGCAGCTGTGTCGTACTCTAAGTCCTGAATCTGATCTGTAAATTCATAACTTAGATGTGACCGGTAACAGCTCCATCACGCAGGACCTGCTGACACTGAACCCGTCAGTCACACGAACCTGACAGATACAGGTTTCAGCGCTAGATACAGCTGCTTTGTATACAGGATACAAAGAAGCTGTATATCAAAAAGTAAAAATAATTTTTAATAAAAAAAGAAAGTTGCACCAATAGCCTTTAACCTTGTCCTAGAAACAAGATAACAATCAGCAAAAAGGCATATGACCAGTCTGACTGTACTTTTTGCAATACTACAATACTACAGTACTACAAACAGTTACGAGCATGTACAATTAACTACAGCTATATGCAGTATTTTTTTTATTTTTATTAATGGTCATCTAGAAATTATGGCTGACTACCAGATGAAAAAATCTGAACAGATGAAAATTTAAACTCATTACCTATCCAACGGAAATAAAATTGGCCATAGCAATCATTTAGAGTTCAGCTTTCATTTTTCTAGAACATTTAATGTAAAATCTGAGCTCTGATTTGTTGTTATCTGGGCCGTATTTGACGCTCATACTACCCTAGGCACTGAGACTGTATACAACCACATTTAGTCAACATGCTAACAATATTATATATAGATAAACGCCATATAGTACTACACATGAACCACATAATACTGCCGTCATTGTGCCAATAATCCTCATAAAGCATCTAATGCCATCCTCCACGTGCCTATCATCCTGTGGGGCAAGACCAGTCCCCAACTGCATCTGCAGTATCTCAGTTCTGGCAGCATTATTGCCCTTACCGCTCCCACCAGAATATGTGCGCCCATACATACATTCATGCACATAGACATACGCACACTTGCTACATACATGTATGCATGCATATATGCATATGCTTGCTCACTACAAACAAAAAATACATTTAGTTACAGTGAAGGAAATAAGTATTTGATCCCTTGCTGATTTTGTAAGTTTGCCCACTGTCAAAGTCATGAAGAGTCTAGAATTTTTAGGCTAGGTTAATTTTACCTGTGAGAGATAGATTATATTTTAAAAAAAACAGAAAATCCCATAGTCAAAATTATATATATTTATTTGCATTGTGCACAGATAAATAAGTATTTGATCCCCTACCAACCATTAAGAGTTCAGCCTCCTCCAGACCAGTTACACGCTCCAAATCAACTTGGTGCCTGCATTTGGGTTCACACGACCTATTTTCAGACGTAAACGAGGCGTATTATGCCTCGTTTTACGTCTGGAAATAGGGCTACAATACATCGGCAAACATCTGCCCATTCATTTGAATGGGTTTGCCGACGTACTGTGCAGACAACCTGTAATTTACGCGTCGTCGTTTGACAGCTGTCAAACGACGACGCGTAAATGGACTGCCTCGGCAAAGAAGTGCAGGGCACTTCTTTACCACGTAATTTGAGCTGTTCTTCATTGAACTCAATGAAGCACAGCTCATGATTTACGAGCGTCTCAGACGCCTCGCAAAATGCGAGGAGGAGCATTTACGTGTGAAACGAGGCAGCTGTTTTCTCCTGAACACAGTCTGTCTTTTCACACGTAAATGACAGCTAGCGTGTGAACATACCCTTAAATGGTCACCTGTATAAAAGACTCCTGTCCACAGACTCAATTAATCAGTCTGACTTTAACCTCTACAACATGGGCAAGACCAAAGAGCTTTCTAAGGATGTCAGGGACAAGATCATAGTCCTGCACAAGGCTGGAATGGGCTACAAAACCATAAGTAAGACGCTGGGTGAGAAGGAGACAACTGTTGGTGCAATAGTAAGAAAATGGAAGACATAAAAAATGACTGTCAATCGACATCGATCTGGGGCTCCATGCAAAATCTCACCTCGTGGGGTATCCTTGATCCTGAGGAAGGTGAGAGCTCAGCTGAAAACTACACAGGGGGAACTTGTTAATGATCTCAAGGCAGCTGGGACCACAGTCACCAAGAAAACCATTGGTAACACATTACGCCGTAATGGATTAAAATCCTGCAGTTCCCGCAAGGTCCCCCTGCTCAAGAAGGCACATGTACAGGCCCGTCTGAAGTTTGCAAATAAACATTCTGAGAGTGATTGGGAGAAGGTGCTGTGGTCAGATGAGACTAAAATTGAGCTCTTTGGCATTAACTCAACTCGCCGTGTTTGGAGGATGAGAAATGCTGCCTATGACCCAAAGAACACCATCCCCACTGTCAAGCATGGAGGTGGAAACATTATGTTTTGGAGGTGTTTCTCTGCTAAGGGCACAGGACTACTTCACCGCATCAATGGGAGAATGGATGGAGCCATGTACCGTCAAATCCTGAGTGACAACCTCCTTCCCTCCACCAGGACATTAAAAAGGTCTCGTGGCTGGGTGTTCCAGCACGACAATGACCCGAAACATACAGCCAAGGCAACAAAGGAGTGGCTCAAAAAGAAGAACATTAAGGTCATGGAGTGGCATAGCCAGTCTCCAGACCTTAATCCCATCGAAAACGTATGGAGGGAGCTGAAGATCCGAGTTGCCAAGCGACAGCCTCGAAATCTTAATGATTTACAGATGATCTGCAAAGAGGAGTGGGCCAAAATTACATCTAACATGTATGCAAACCTCATCATCAAATACAAAAAACGTCTGACTGCTGTGCTTGCCAGCAAGGGTTTTGCCACCAAGTATTAAGTCTTGTTTGCCAAAGGGATCAAATACTTATTTCTCTGTGCACAATGCAAATAAATATATATAATTTTGACAATGTGATTTTCTGTTTTTTTTAAATATAATCTATCTCTCACTGGTAAAATTAACCTAGCCTAAAAATTATAGACTGTTCATGTCTTTGACAGTGGCCAAACTTACAAAATCAGCAAGGGATCAAATACTTATTTCCTTCACTGTACATATATCTTGCTTTTCTTCAAAGAAACAGTGGTTACACTCTGAATGTGGGGGAATGGTAGAATTAGATGATACGTGTTTTGATTACCACAAATACTTTTCAAACAATTTGGGTCTGCTGGGCATAGACGTCAGCAGCCCGTACTATGAATGCTAACACTGTGCAGCCCATACCCTGCTGAGAGTGCTTCTAAAATGTAGAGCAGGTGATCAATGGTCCCATGGGTTTTGGGAACCACAGGGCTAAGCCGTCTGTGCCCTGTTTGTGGTATTTACATATATAACAGACAGCATGAGGCATTTGTTAACAGCACATAAAGCCAAGGAGCAGCGGTACAACACAAACTGCAGCTGCTGCTCATTGACTGTATGAAACGCTGGCATTCCTGTGCTGTCAATTATACAGTTAGGTCCAGAATTATTTCGACAGTGACACATGTTTTGGCATTTTATCTGTTTACCAAAACATATTGAATATACAGTTATATAATCAGTATGGTCTTAAAGTGCAGACTCTGAGCTTTAATTTGTGGGTATTCACATCCTAATTTGATGAAGGGTTTAGGAATTACAGCTCTTTAATTAGTAGCTGCCTCTTTTTCAAGGGACCAAAGGTCATTGGACAATTATCTCAAAAGCCATTTAATGGACTGCATGGGCTATTCCCTCATTAATCCATCATCAATTAAGCAGGTAAAAGGTCTGGAGTTGATTCCAAGTGTGGCATTTGCATTTAGAAGCTGTTGCTGTGAATCCACAACATGAGGTCAAAGGAACTCTCAATGCAAGTGAAACAGACCATCTTTAGGTTGAAAAAAATGATAAAATCCATCAGAGAGATAGCACAAATGTTAGGAGTGGCCACGTCAACAGTTTGGTACAGTCTTGAAAAAAAAGAGCGCACTGGTGATCTTGTGAACTCCAAGAGGCCTAGACGTCCACGGAAGACAAAAGTGGTGGATGATCGCAGAATCCTTTCCATGGTGAAGAAAAATCCCTTCACAACATCTACCCAAGTGAAGAACACTCTCCTGGAAGTAGGTGTATCGGTATCTAAGTCTACCCTAAAGAGAATACTTCATGAGAGCAAATACAGAGGGTTCACCACAAGGTGCAAACCATTAATCAGCCTCAAAAATAGAAGGGCCAGATTAGACTTTGCCAAACATCATGTAAAGAAGTCAGTCCAGTTCTGGAACAGCATTCTTTGGACAGATGAAACTAAGATCAACCTGTACTAGAATGATGGGAGGAAGAAAGTATGGAGAAGACTTGGAACAGCTCATGATCCAAAGCACACCACATCCTCTGTAAAATATGGTGGAGGCAGTGTGATGGCATGAGCATGTATGGCTACCAAAGGCACTGGGTCACTAGTGTTTATTAATGATGTGACTGAAGACAGAAGCAGCCGGATGAATTTTGAAGTGTTCAGGGATATACTTTCTGCTCAGATTCAACCAAATGCAGCAAGGTTGATTGGACGTAGCTTCACAGTACAGATGGACAATGACCCAAAACATACTGTGAAATCAACCCATGAGTTTTTTAAGGCAAAGAAGTCGAATATTCTGCAATGGCCAAGTCAATCACCAGATCTCAAGCCGATCGAGCTGCATTTCACTTGCTTAAGACAAAACTTAAGGCAGAAAGATCCACAAACAAGCAACAACTGAAGACGCTGCAGTAAAGGCCGGCAAAGCATCACAAAGGAGAAAACCCAGTGTTTGGTGATGTCCATGGGTTCCAGACTTCAGGCAGTCATTGCCTGCAAAGGATTCTCTACAAAGTATTAAAAAAAAAACACATTTTATTTATGGTAATGTTAATTTGTCCAATTACTTTTGAGCCCCTGAAATGAGGAGGCTGTGTAGAAAAATGGTTGCGATTCCTAAATGTTTCACAGGATATTTTTGTTCAACCCCTTAAATTAAATCTGAAAGTCTACACTTCAATTGCATCTCAGTTGTTTCATTTCAAATCCAATATGGTGGCAGCAGAGCCCAAATCATAAAGATTGTGTCACTGTCCAAATAATTCTGGACCTAACTGTATATGTACAAATGTATGTGATGATCAGATCTCACCTAGCTTAAAGCCCCCCCCCCCACACCTCCTTCGTAGACACCATGTTTGTAAGCACACTCTCTCCTCTATCCTCGCTCTTGCTGTAACACTGTCCATATCTGATTGGACAGTTTCACAGCCATAGTAACACGCCCCCTTGCCATTACACGCCCCGTTGACTGTTCAGGATGTTATTTAAATATAACGGGACCGATATCTAACTAACGGAGGAAGGAGGAAAAATATGTAAAGTGCCCCAGGGTTTCTGCAGCCCTCCCCATTACATGCTGCACATGTATTGGGAGGTGAAAGGTTCTCTTTAAGAAAACATAAAATACATTAAAAAGATTGAAAACTGGCTAATTTAATTGCCGCCCACAAATCCTGTCTTGCAGCAAAGACAGCCATGGTAATAATGACCATGAAGGCCAGCTTTTTTGTTAGGAAGTTTTGATAAATAAGGCTCAATGTTATCTGTTGTTTATCAGTTGTTTGCATGGGTGAAGGTGGTCAATTCATGACCCACTATTGGAAAGAACATTTAAATGTTTCATCCAATATTTATCTTGGCTATGGCTGGATTTCGAATTGTGTCCCACATCTGTGTGGTTTCTAGATGCTAGAGCTGCTATAAGAGGTATAAACAAAGTTTTTATCTACTGTCTAAGGGAGACACCCATGCTTGATGCAGAGCGGGTGGGCTGTAGATGGCTTTTTCTGTACGTCTCTTCACCCTCTGCTGGTGCTGCTCTGTGCATCCTGTGCTCCTGTATGCAAAAAAAATATGATTGTACGCAGAGGTCTGTTGTACATTCCCTAATAATACTGCTATACAGTTCCTAAATAAACTCATTATACGTGCATTTGGCAGGTCAGCATGAAGTAGGGGACAGATAGAAAGGACTGCAAGGTCAGACTACACAGCACTTCCTTGTAGTCTGTAACCAATGAGACACATAAGTCTGCACAGAAGCTGCAGATATAAGACAGCAGGATATTCTTATATCCCGTTAATGCTATTTGCATTGTTGCTTCTTCTTTTTTTATTTTAGATTCATTGGAGCTATAAAATAAATGACTGCAAAGGCGGACGACTGCAACTAGGCATGGGGCATTGGATGGCACTATGAGTGGGGGAATTAGTTAACAATTTGTATGGAGGTATTGTGTGGTTGATACTATTTATGGGGAATCTATCTGGCTGGCACCTTATATGGGGGCACTGGCTGTCTTGGACAATGAATGGGAACACTTTCTGGCTGGCATTATGCATTGGGACATTGTCTGCTTTGCTGGCACTATGCATGAAGGCACTGTCTGGCAAACTGTCACTAAATGTAGGGCACTGGCTGAACGGCACTCTGCATGGAAGCACTCTCTGGTTGGCACTATGAATGGAATCTAACTGAGCTGGAACATTGTAAGGAGACACTGAGTATGGGGGCACTTTAACCTGTCTGTGATAATGTCCTGCATAATATCTGTATGGCAATATTTTTAAGTTATTGTATGGTGGTATTATTCAGTTATTTTATTGCTGTATTATTCAGTCACTCTGGCAGTATTTAGTCACAGTAAGATTTTATTATTCGGTCACTATGGCGGTATTATTCATTCACTGTATGGTTGTAATATTCGGTCACTGTGCATATGGTTGTATTATTCGGTCATTCTTTTGTAGTATTATTTGGTCACTGTATGGTGGTATGATTTGTCAGTATGGCAGTGTAAATTGGTCAATGTGTGACAATATTATCCAGTCACTAAGGCAATGTTAAGTGTTTTCTTTCCAAGACAAAGGTGTACATACCTTTTGAGTTTAAATAATGCTATGCTGTGTTCTTTTGCTTGTTTATGGTAATATGGCACTTTTCTGGAGAAATAATGCATACATAGATCTAAGTAGACATTTCATGGCCATGGATGATTTCCATACTGTATAAACAAACACTGCAGCCCTTGTAATTGCAGTCACTGAAAACGGAGATCAATTTGCAGCGCATAATATATCATAAGGTGCTCACACTGCTCTAATAAATAAAATATATTTGCTGGGTCCTAGAGAACTGCTTTAAAGACAATATATATTTATGATTATTCAGAAAAAGGCTTTGGTACATTTTGCTATGCCTGATAGGAAAAACAAGAACCATACAAAACAAAAATAAAGAACAGCCGTTATTCTATTTCTCCACATAATATTGTCCTGAAATACCCCTGAAAATTAAATAGTCTGACCTATAGGGGCCACTAATATCAGTCAACTCTTAGCAAATTAACACATTGCATGGCTTTTAAAAGCTTTGAATATATAGAACACTAGAAAAAGTAACCGGCGCTGCCCGGGTATAACGTGTGGGTCTGTCTGTTTGTGTGTTCATTGGATTTGTTCCAAGGGTGCCCGGGAGTCTAATCCATGCCCTCATATTTTCTTGGTTTATGGGGAAATCAATAGTAGCCCTATATACCCCAGCAGTTACACACTGTTTATTTCAATTTTAACTTCCTAAATACCTAAAAGCTAAACTGGTAGAAAATTGAGTCATAAGACTGTGACAGAGCCTGTTGATTAACAACATTGGCAGTTTTATTACCAGTTGGCCATATACTATGGTTGGATTATAATTGAAAACTGCATCATGCAGGAAAGCCCACTCATTAGCATGCTGAGCATGGTGTGCTCTATCAGGTTGCTGACTGGCCTGGGTTTGGGCAGGAGTCTCTGCTCTTCTGCGAGACACCTGTTTGATCTGTTGCTGAGAAAGCCAGAGTTTGCTGAGGAGTTTCAGCAGCTCGAGCAGCAGTATGATGCATTTGATCAGCTTGCAGTTGGGCAAGAGGAGTCTCTGCAGCAAGTAATGCAGCTTTCCTCATGGCCATCAATAATCTGATTGGTTGCTATGGGTAACCGCTCCCATGTACCTTCCCATCAAGGATTATCTTGTAAAGTTCACTACCTGCTAAAAACATCTTTACTATAAAAGCGAATGTCTATATTCGCTATTATAGTATTGGATCGCAATCATGTGATAATGGCTGATAACAGAAAACAACAGCAAAGTTGGGACCTTTATGAAAATCTTCCCGAACACCCGATGTACCTATGTGCCATATTTGGGGTCAAGTAGTTTAGGTGTTTGGATAACTATAGAGGATGACAAACAGACATTCGCTATACTGGCTGATAACAGAGAACAACGGCAAGGTTTGGACCTTTATGAAAACCTTCCCGGACACTCGATGTACCTATGTGCCGAATTCGGGATCAAGTAGTTCAGGTGTCTGGATGCCTATGACAGACAAACAGACATTCACTTTTATAATATAGAATAGCAGAGTTCCCCGGCTTCACACTGGTCTATTTGTTTAATGTTTGTGTGTGTGGTTAAAAACTTCATTTCCTACTGATTTGAAGCCAACATATCCAATAATGTCCAAGTGCAGGGTTCCTTTTTGGAGGCATAACTGGTCTGAAAGGGGTTCAATTTATGAGAATGCTGAAATCCACGGGCTTGGTTCTGTTGAGAGATTTTCAGCAGCTCGGGCAGCAGCCATTCTCTTTGCCACAGGAGTCTTTCGTCTGAGTGCAGGGTTCCTTTTTGGAGGCATGACTAGTATGAAAGGGTTTTAATTTATGAGAATGCTTAAATCCAGTATAGGTGCAGTTCGTTTACAGCGAGTAACACTTCGAGTAAAGAAAAATGGCTTGGCTGTTATAGAAACCTGGTCTTAAACTATGAGTATGTGAGTGAGGCTAAGAATGAAGGACCTGCGAGCTTCTATTGGCTAATACAGGTCATCTGATGTGATATGAAGGTCCTTGATGTGGAAGCCAGGGGTGTTATATTTGCTTTTGAGAGTATGTTGAGAACGGTAGGTCCTAGAGAGCTGAACCCAGGTCTATACCTTCGGAAGCGCATGATTTACTTATGTGCCAAATTTGTGGCAGATTGGTCCAATCGTTTGGCCGTGCATAAGACATCAGACAACAGAAATTCATTTTTTATATATATATATAGAGATTGACCAAAGGTTCATGTAATATAATGAGGCAGTAGCATAGCTTGGTATTGTGATGTGACTACAGAAAATCCTATATACCTTCTTGAGCTGCATAATCCTCAGTTAAATTGCGCAATTACCTCTTTCACTTTAGAACATGCTTTGATCTGGGAGTTTTCTTATGAAGGGTCTGTCAACCACACATGTCCAGAGGGTGCATATTTTAAGTCAAATAACACTGAGTCACTGAATTGTGTTTCATAATGCAGTCTACATACATGATATGTTCTAACCAGCATAGTGCATATTAAACAAATACTGAAGATGCCAACATTCAACTGGCTATATTGTTGTAACATGCCATATCAAAGCTTTAAGCATTTGGAGCAGTGTCTGGTATCATTTTTGTTCTATGCAACACGTAATGGTTGGGAATGTTTATCAAATACAGTAAAAGTTTCCCCAAGTACTCATGAATGTTTATTATTTGTTTCGAAAGAACCATATTATCTTTAAAGGAGCACTCCAACAAAAATGTTTATTCTCTGGCCCATTAAAGAGGCACATTATGTAAATTGTGGTGAAGGTAATCTTCTTACCGGTGGCTGTATTTGTGTTATCCACTCCCTTCTTGTCCTCAGCTGTGTCATGTGACCAGCAATAGGACTCTCCAACTGTCACAGCGTCTCATGTGTGGACAGGAAGTCAGTTTATCTATTCATTACTATAAAACTCACATCGAGGCTGTGATAGTAATGAATAGAGAATCTGACTTCCTGTCCACACATGAGACGCTGTGACAGTTGGAGAGTCCTATTGCTGGTCACATGACACACTTAGGACAAGAAGGGAGTGGATAACACAAATCCAGCCACCGCTAAGAAGATTACCTTCACCACAATTTACATAATGTGCCTTTCCAACGGGCCAGAGAATAAAACATATTGTGGGAATGCTTCTTTAGAGTCAATTATTAGTCAGAAACAGATGACTTATGTCCATCCCTTAAACCATCTGTTCCAAGATCAGTTAGTTATTTGGCCTGTGTAGGTAGGGTATTTAGAATTCCTCACTTGGATGAAGCTTGAATAAGTATTTTTATTATTCACACAGAAGAAAGTTGGGTGGTTTTGGCACCCAGCGAGGGCAGTACCTATGGCACGTACGATTTGGTGGGAATTAGTAAAGTATTTGAATCCCTAGCCAAAATTATTTGTTTTCCTATTTTAGCTTGCTTTGAGTGTTTAAAGTGTACCTAACTTTTCAGATGATTTTCAGAATAAGCTGTCATATGTGTGTTCATGAGGAATAACACTATTTCTAGCGATTATATGACTTGTATTCTGATTTATTTTTTTTGAGCAGTTTTCTCCTCTAATTCTCAGTTGTCTCAAAGCTAGTGGGCGAAGCCTAACTGCTATCATGTCTTATATACACTGCACACATAGAAGAGAAGAATCCTGCTCACCGATGCCTATCTATCACATACTGGTCCTCCTCAATAAATTAGAATATCATAAAAAAGTTTATTTATTTCAGTAATTCAATTCAAAAAGTGAAACTCATATATTATATAGATTCATTACACACAGAGTGATCTATTTCCAGCATTTTTCCTTTTAATGCTGAAGATTATGGCTAACAGTTAATGAAAACCCCAAATTTAGTCTCTCAGAAAATTAGAATATTGGGAATAAGTTGAAGATTGTAGACTCATGGTTTCACACTGTAATCAATGAATCAACACAAAACACCAGCAAAGGTTTCCTAAGCCTTTTAATGGTCCAACAGTCTGGTTCAGTAGGCTACACAATCATGGGGAAGACTGCAGCCTTGACAGTTGTCCAGAAGACAGTCATTGACACCCTCCACAAAGAGGGTAAGCCACAAAAGAACATTGCTAAAGAAGCTGGCTGTTCACAGAGTGCTGTATCCAAGCATATTAATGGAAAGTTGAGAGGAAGGAAAAAGTGTGGTAGAAAAAGGTGCACAAGCAACAGGGATAACCGCAGCCTTGCAAGGATTGTCAAGAAAAGGCCATTCAAGAATCTGGGGGAGATTCACAAGGAGTGGACTGCGGCTGGAGTCAGTGCTTCAAGAGCCACCACACACAGACGTATCCAGTACATGGGCTACAACTGTCGCATTCCTTGAGAAAACATCATAAGCATCTTACCTGGGCTATGGAGAAAAAGGACTGGTCTGTTGCTCAGTGGTCCAAAGTTCTGTTTTCAGATGAAAGTAAATTTTGCATTTCATTTGTAAATCAAGGTCCCTGAGTCTGGAGGAAGAGTTGAGGGGCACTTAATCCAAGTTGCTTGCGGTCCAGTGTGAAGTTTCCACAGTCAGTTTGGGGAGCCATGTCATCTGCTGTTGTTGGTCCACTGTGTTATATTAAGTCCAGTGTCAACGCAGCTGTCTACCAGGATATTTTAGAGCACTTCATGCTTCCCTCTGCTGACAAGCTTTATGGAAATACTGATTTCATTTTCCAGCAGGACTTGGCACCTGCCCACACTGACAAAAGTACCAATACCTGGTTTAATAACCACAGTATCACTGTGCTTGGTTGGCCAGAATCTATAGGGTATTGTCAAGAGAAAGATGAGAGACACCAGAGCCAACAATGCAGACTAGCTGAAGGCCGCTATCAAAGAAACCTGGGCTTCCATAACACCTCAGCAGTGCCACAGGCTGATCGCCTTCATGCCACGCATTGATGCAGTAATTCATGCAAAAGTACCAAGTATTGAGTGCATATACTGTACATACTTTTCAGTAGGCCTACATTTTGGTATTAAAAATAATTTTTTAAATTGGGCTTATTTAATATTCTAATTTTCTGAGAGACTAAATTTTGGGTTTTCATTAATTGTTAGCCATAATCTTCAACATTAAAAGAAAAAAACGCTGGAAATAGATCACTCTGTGTGTAATGAATCTATATAATATATGAGTTTCACTTTTTGAATTGAATTACTGAAATAAATTAACTTTTTTATGATATTCTAATTCATTGAGAAGAACTAGTATGTTCAGAAGCTGCAGGAGCATGGAACTCATTATACAGCAGTAATAGTGTAGCTCAGAATCCAGCACTGGGGTGTATTAGAAATCTTTACAGCGGTGTGTCTGTGTCTCTCTCTGCGCCTGCTTTATTCCCCTGCTCACCCCTCTCCCCTACATAGACTTACATGCTGTCACAATCTGTGGGTATATGGATCCACTGGGCCTTACTGCCATAGCTGGATAGCAGCTGGCCAACAGGATATCAAGTCAATCTCTATAGTTTGAATAAGGGAACCTGTGGTAATTCAGACAGTAACGATGCTAGGCTCAGATGGGACCTTGGCAGCAGGCAGACACCAGGCGTGGTGTAACACAGAAGACTTAGTATATGGCACAACACGACTCCAACACTTTATGGCACAGGAACAAAGTAGCACGGGATACAGGATACAGGTAGCAGGTATGGGAACACTGGGAACTGGAAAATACTAAGGGACCATTTGCAAAGACTAGCATGGGTAAACACAACAACGCTCAGGCAATGAGGGAAGGGGCAGGGCCCTTCTTATAGTCCAGGATGAGTATTGGCTAATTACATATTTACTTCATGTGCGTGCGCTGGCCCTTTAAGGCCAGGCACGAGCGGGCGCGCGCACCCTCTGGCACTCAGCCGAATTAAGTGGAAGTGAGCACCGGCGTCTTCTGAGGAGGAGATGCGGGCCAGCACTCACAGATCCATGGCTGTGGCCGTCGGGAGGTGAGTAATCCCGATGGCACGTGGTCATTGGTGTTACACATGCTGCATGTGTGTTTGCTGACTCACTCTCTCCCCACTTCTCCCTACTGCTCACCACTCCTCTGTATAGCCAGCGTATCTGTGTCTCTTTGTCTCTCTGCTCCCTCCTCCTTTTCCCCCCTCCCATCTAAATAGACCTGTATTGGCAGGCAGTGAAGAGACACACCTCCACTTTCTGCAGACCGGCAATTCTGCTCTGTAACCAGGGATGGAATTTTCTTGACAACAGGGGGTGGTCAGTAAAGTACATGAAGGGAGATACCTAATGGCAGTAATTTTACACAAAATTTGCATGAATAAAACATCTACATTTTAACAGCAAGTAAACTACAAAGTTCTATATCAGGCATACTATTAGATTAGCATAAGTTGTTTGAAAGATTGGTGTCCATTTAAATGAAAAATCTGGCAAAATGTGTTCTGTATTATACACATGTTCCTGAATAGTGTTACTTTCTTGTCTTTATTTTTCTTTTTTTATAAGAATATGCACTTACAATTGCTGGGGTCCATTGCATAACAACATGTCATGTGATAGCGAGGTGACCATCTTGTCTGTGCTTAGATTTCAGTATAATGTGGTTGTCACCTTGTTAGGTGGAGGAGTAAATATTTTTTTCTAATAAAAAAGTATTTAGGCAAAGATACTGCCTACTCCCTGTCTCTAAAGGTGGCCACACGTCAGATGAATGACTGGTCGACCATCTAATGTGTATGGGTGCCTCCCGACAGCAAATGTCGTGGACGAGAACGATTGGGTAGTTGGATTTTAACATACTTGATGCTTTTGTTCGCAGGGGAGATAAGTTGTCACCAGAGGTCTCTGACAGCGGCATACTTTCCTCTCCCTATTCAGAATACATGCAACTTCTAGCTGAAAGTGCATGTGTATAGGAAAAGCTGTTGAGCGAACGATCATTTGGCCGACAGCTATCTAATGTGTATGTTCAGCCTAAAGCCCCATGCACACAACCGTAAAAATTCTCATAACACAGTCCACAATTACGGACCCATTCGCTTCTATTGGCCGCGGACACCTTTCCGTATCCCTAATTATAGGTGTCCGTGCCATAGAAGTGTACCACAAAAGATAGGGCATGTCCTATCTTTTGCTTTTTAGGACCGTTCTCCCATAGTTTGTATGGGATAACGGCCCGAAAATGTGGGCAGCGGCATTGCGGGCCAGGATTACGGGCACGGCCATGTGCATGAGGCCTTACTGAGTAATTTAAAAAAAAACTGTTGTATTCTTTCTTATTAACCAAACAGCTCAATTTTTATGTGCTATTTGGTATCATAGCCTAACAGTCCTGTCATTATAAAATGTGTAATTAGTACAGTATATTGTATTGACTTATCTGCTTTGAAATGAGAGGGAGTACTAAACGAATGTCAGTCAGTCAACCACTGACTGTGCCAACCCCACAGAAGAACTTCCTACAAATTTGATTTGTGACAGTCCGCTTCTGCAGGGAGAGATAAGCAGCGCTGATGTAGCACTACTGATCTCTGTATAATTAGAATGTTATGTTTCTGCAAATATTATTTACAGACTTGTAAATGGAAAATTTCCATTGGCATGTATTATAAGGGAAATAAACACCATGCACATATAAAAACGGGTAAGACGGCTGAAATAAAACATATTTTCCTCAGGTTCCTAAAAACATTCCCCTACTGTTATATTTCTATTATCTAGGCGTAATGTTTTATAGGAAGCCAATTTGCCTTGTTTTATAGTGTAAGCCAGAGTAAACTCATCGATAGCGAAGCGAAACATGAATACAGCATTCAGATATTATCCTGGGCAAATACATACTTATGACCCCAGTGTTGTAGAGCAACAGTACTAACCACTGAGCTACCTTGTTGTTTCAGCAATTGTATATGGAAGAAATACTGGTCACCTGACAGATTACAATATGAACAACCTCTCCTGTCATAATTATCACAGATAAGTAGGTTTTCCCACAATCATAAATTATCACTTATCCAAAGGATAGGTAATAATTTTCCGATCATTGGGGGCCTCCTCGGATCAAGAGAACAGGTTTCCCAAACCCATAGATCCTCCTCACTGCACCCCCGCCCCCACCCCGCAGAAAGAAGGAGCTTGAATGGTGCAGCGGTCTAGCATGCACCCGGCACATTATTCAATGTCTATGAAAATGATGGAAACAGCCGAGCACTGTACTCGGAAGTTTCCATCATTCCCATAGACATGGAATGGAGCGGCAGCGTGCATGCTCGACCGCCGCTCCATTCAATGTCCTCCTCACTGCGGTTGACTTAAAAAGTTAGTCAAAATATATGAACCTGTTATAAGTTATGAGACCTGCAAAGGCCTTACATTATTATTGTAGGTTTAGTTTGTGCTCACTGCTTAGTTTGTCGACTCTGGAAAAATGAATCCGAGCAAGTGCTAACATGATCGGTATTTAACCCGCAGCTTTCATTCACACAATAATGCAAAATATTCACATTTTCCACAAGTTAAACAAGCATAGGTAATTCATTTGTAATAGCACAGTCATAGTCATGGTTTAGTACTAAAACTTGTTCATGTATTACATATTAGTGCAGTGCTGTTCAAATGATTTTCAGAATGGTTATAGTTTTTATTAAAACTGTTACGTCTATGGACTGATTATCACAGTCTCTTCTTCCCACTGTTACCTTGCATGTTCTTGTATTCTCTTAAGAATATTTGTTGATTTGTATACAGTATATGTATATACAGGCTTTAAATTAGGATGTAAGTTTCTATGCAGTTATTTCCTTCACATGTCTATTCATATTAATTCATGAATCCCGAAGAACGATACTAGTTGTCACGATCTGTGGACCCACTAGGCTGTACCGCTGTAGCGGTATAGCAGCTGGCCAACAGGATACCAAGTCAATGTCTATAGTTCGAATAAGGGTACCTGTGGTAATTCAGACAGTAGCAATGGTTAGACTTGGGTGGGAACTTGGCAGCAGGCAGACACCAGGCGCGGTGTAATGCAGCAGGTGTAGTAAATGGCACAACACGACTCCAACTCTCTATGACACAGGAACAAGGTAGCATGGGATACAGATAGCAGGTACGGGAACACTGGGAACCGGAAAACACTAAGGGACCATTTGAAAAAACGAACATGGGTAAACACAACAATGCTCAGGCAATGAAGGAAGGGGCAGGGCCCTTCTTATAGTCCAAGGTGATCATGGGCTAATTTTACATACTTTTCAGGTGCACGCGCTGGCCCTTTAAGGCCGAGCACGAGCGTGCGCACCCTACGGGACACCGCAGAGTGAAATGGAAGTGAGCACTGGCATCTCCTGAGGAGGAGATGCCGGCCAATGCTCACAGATCTATGGCTGCGGCCGTCAGGAGGTGAGTAATCCTGACGGTCTGTGGCCATGGGCGTTACACTAGTATTATGTATTATAAATCTAAAAAGGGTGATTTTCTTAAATCAACATATCCTAGTATCAGAGGTGTCAAATTACCTGTTTTTTTTTTCCAGGAGATACCTGATTTAAACCCCTTCCCCTTACTTGGTCACCCAACATAAATTTCTCATCAACTAGTTTTTAAACTGATCTTACGGGTTCCATGTGGAAATGGGGTATTCTAATAACAGAAGAGGCACAGGCAGGGAGCACTCACTGATCACCCTGCTAGACCAGCGCAGTCACACTATCTACTCTACCTCCGAGATGTTACCATTCATTTCTCCAGTATTGTCTCCTGTATTAATGGTGTCCTGAACTGAGCAGTGCAATTTTTCAGCTTTACCACAATCTTTTCCCATTTCTCAATAAAAAAAAAATCAGAACCGCCAAGGAGAAGATCACAGAAGAAGACCAACTCTAATAGCCATTGAATGATCTATAAAATTTATGTTAACACAGGCCTGTAAGTAAACTGAACATAAACATGGCACTCTGATGCCAAAATGCAACTGGTCCGAGGCCGAAGTCACCATCATTAAGTACTTTGTGGCAACTCAACTAGTTGAGGATGTGTTGCCTCAAAAGTCTCATCTGTTACCAAGGGTTTCTACATTGAGCTTCTGAATCTCTGCGTCTTGTTGCCAATGTGCCACTTCTTCCTACATTTTTAACACTTGGCAGTCTAACAATTTCTGAATTTTGCAAGTAATTACATCAATTAAAGGCTGAAACACAAGGAACATTTGTACAACTGTCACAGTTAAAATAATGGAACCTGTTTTTCAGGACACTGTGAAACAACCATTAAAACAGGCCTAGAGGAGACTTCCAATAAACCACTTCTTCTGATCTACTAAACCATGCCGTTATCCTACATTTGTGATGTTGCTGATTAAAGCGAATTTAACACTTTTTTCTTGCTGATTAACCCCTTAAGGACATGGACTAGTTTGCACGTTCAGGACGCAGCCCCATTTTTCAAATCTGACGTGTCACTTTATGTGGTAATAACTTCGGATTGCTTTTACCTATCCAAGCGATCTGAGATTGTTTTCTCGTGACACGTTATACTTTAAGTTAGTGGTAAAATTTTGTCAATACATTCAGTATTTTATTGTGGAAAAAGACCAAAATTTAGCAAAAAACTGCAAAAAAATAGAATTTTTCTACATTTAAATGTATTTGCTTGTAAGACAGATAGTAATACCACACAAAATAAAAGCTAATTAACATTTCCCACATGTCTACTTTAGATTGGCATCGTTTTTGTACATCCCTTTATTTTTGTAGGACGTTACAAGGATTAGAATTTTAGCAGAAATTTCTCACATTTTCAAGAACATTTCAAAAGGCTATTTTTACAGGGATGAGTTCAGTTGTGAAGTGGTTTTGAGGGGCCCATACAATGAGTTGCACAAGAATTACAGCAAAGTAGGGATGAAATTTACAAATTTAATTTTTTTGCAGAAATTCATTTTTAAACCTTTTTTTTCTGTAACACAGAAGGTTTTACCAGAAAAACGCAACTCAATATTTATTGCCCGGATTCTGTAGTTTTTTTAAATATCCCACATGTGGCTCTAGTGTGCTAATTCACTGAAATACAGATCTCCGAAGCAATGGAGCACCTAGAGTTTTTTGGGGCCTCCTTTTTATTAGAATATATTTTAGGCACCATGTCAGCTTTGAAGAGGTCTTGTGATGCCAAAACAGTGGAAACACCCCCAAAAAGACACCATTTTGCAAACTACACCCCTCAAGGAATTTATCAAGGTGTATAGTGGGCATTTTGACCCCACATTTTTTTTTGCTGAATTTAGTGGAATGAAGCCGTGAAAATGAAAATCTACATTTTTTCCAATAAAACGAAGACATTTTCTATATTTACAAGGCATAAAGGAGAAAAAAGCACCCCAACATTTGAAAATCTATTTATCCCGATTACGGCAAATAAGGGGTCATAAACTACTGTTTGGACACACAGCAGGGGTCAAAAGGGAAGGAGCACCATTTGGAGCTCAAATTTAGCTGGAATGGTTTTCGAGTGCCATGTCACATTTGCAAAGTACCTGAGGGACCAAAACAGTAGGAACCCCCCAAAAGTGACCCCATTTGGGAAACTACACCCCTTAAGGAATCTATATAGGGGTATAGTAAGTATTTAGACCCCACTGGTCTTTTGCAGAATTTATTCGAATTAGGCCGTAAAAATGAATCTCAACATTTTTTCCACTAAAAAGTTACATTTTTTCATTTTCACAAGGGACAAAGAGGAGAAAGCACCCCAACATTTGTAGAGCAATTTCTCCAGAGTACGACAATACCCCAATAAGTGGTCATAAACTGCTGTTTGGACACACGGCAGGGCTCAGAAAGGGAGGAGCACTATTTGGCATGCAGATTTTGCTGGATTGGTTTTTGGGTGCCATGTCGCATTTGCAAAACCCCTGAGGTAAAGTGGAAGCACCCAAGAAGTGACCCCATTTTGGAAACTACACCCCTCAAGGCATTTAACATTTGCCTGGACATATGACAGAGCTCAGAAGTGAAGAGCAACATGTGCGTTTGAGGTCGATTTTGGTGATTTTCACAGCATTGGCCCACAATTGCAGGGCTCTGAGGTCAAATAGCAAAACAAACCCCCAAGTAGTGACCCCTATTTTGGAAACAACACCCCTTAAGGCATTTTAAGGGGTGTAACTAGCATTTTGCACCCACAGGTGTTTTTCCATTAGTAATTAATGCGCAGCGGATGGTGCAAAGTGAAAATTGTAATTTTCCACTGATATGCCATTTTAGTGCGCAATATGTTGTGCCCTGTTTGTGCCACTGAAGACAAACACCTCGTAAACTGCTAAGCCGGTTCCTCCGGGTATGGCGATGCCATATATGTGGGCGTAAACTGCTGTTTGGGCACGCTGTAGGGCTCAGAAGGGAGGGAGTGCCATTTGGCTTTTGGAGTACAGATTTTACTTAGTGGTAGTTTTTATTTGGGGTTTTGCTGGTATTTCAGTTTATAATGTGGGGGTATATGTAATCTGTGCGGAGAAAATCAGGGCATAATAAGAGGGTATAATAATGCAGTAAATAAATAATATTTCAGAGATATGTGGCCAGTGTCACACTGATAAATGGTGTCCGATCTTATCCGCTTTTGGACACTCTGCACATTCTGTGTCGCTATATTCTGAGAGCTGGAACTTTTTTATTTTTCAGTCAAAAAAGCTGTGTAAGGGCTTGTTTTTTGCGGGACGGTTTGTAGTTTTTATTGGTACTATTTTGGGGTACATGCGACTTTATGATCACTTTTTATTCCATGTTTTGTGAGGGGTGGTGATAAAAAAAATAGCAATTATGGCATTGTTTTTTTGGGGGGGGGGGTTTTGGTGTTCATCGTGCGGGAAAAATAATATTATAGTTTTATAGTTTGAGTGGTTACGGACCCGGCGATACCAAATATGTGTACTTTTTTTTAACTTTTTCATTTTTTTCCAATAATAAAAGTCTTATTATAGGAACAAAGGCAGTGTTTGTTTTTATTAACTTGAAACTTTTATTTTTACACTTTTATTCAACTTTTTTATGAACTTCTTTTAACTTTTTTTTTTTGCCACTAAGGGACTTGAGGTCCTGCACCTCTGATCTTTACTCTAATGCATTGCACTACCCACGTATTGCAATGCATTAGAGCTGTCAGTCATTCACTGACAGCAAGCCTATTAGGTCCCGTCTGTGGGCGGGGCATAATAGGCTATCGTACAATAACCTTGTGTCGATGCTGATCGCTACAAACCACTAAGATGCCTCGATCGCGGCATCTGAGGGGTTAATGGCAGGGATCGGAGCTAGTGCCTTTCCTGCCGTTACAGCACGGTGTCAGCTGTAACATACAGCTGACACCAGTGGCTGATGTCGCAGGCTCAGCTCCTGAGCCTGCGCCATCTTGAAACAGCGGCTGGACGCCTTTTAGGTCCCGCCCAGAGGCTTCCATTCTAGGCAGACAGGAGGCCATTGTTAGGTAATTTCATTGCAGGGTTCCGACCGGCTTGTAAATACCATAGATGTAGCGCATCTAAGGGGTTAATCGGCCAGATCGGAAGCTAGCTCCGGTCCTGGCCTTGAAGCAGTGATAGCGTTAAGGTATCACGGCTTTAAAACTGTGTCTGCAGACGCGTCTGCCGACACAGTACCCTATTAATGCTGTGACGTAATAGTCCGTCAGTTTGCGTTAACAGGACAACTCCTGTGACGGACTATTACGTCACATAGCGTTAAGGGGTTAACATTTTCTTTACATGATTAAGGATGCAGCCATCTTGCTTGAGCTATAAACATCAGTCCTAGAGATTTGACTTACAGCAGGCACTTGGACATAAAAAATGCTAGTCAGAAAATAACCTATTGACTTCTATGAGACAGTGTTGTGAGCATGCTCTGTGACATGTGCAGCGGTCACTGTGCAGGGATAAGGAAGGACTAGTTGAGCTGTTGCGTTACCTCCTATTATAATCCTGCCCAGGGCAGAACCAAGGTTCGTGAAAGCTCCTTGGCAAAAAATTGTATAAGGGCCCCTTCCCCAGTACAGTGCATGCAATGCATGGAGAACTCACGCTGGCCATGCACATTAGATCATTTTCAGCAGAGGGCAATCTCACTGTTACGTAGAAAACAGGGGAAGAAGGTAGGATCCAGCGCTGAGGCGTTAAAATGGAAAACGATTTTCCGAGTTTAATTGTTAAATTCTAAAAGGAAGTCCAGTGTTGAAGTCCAGGGTGTATAAGAAGTTGGGGGAGGGTATCCTCTTAAGCCTACGCGTTTCGGACAAGTCTAAGGACACAGCATTGTCCGAAACGCGTAGGCTTAGGAGGATACCCTCCCCCAACTTCTTATACACCCTGGACTTCAACACTGGACTTCAACACTGGACTTCCTTTTAGAATTTAACAATTAAACTCGGAAAATCGTTTTCCATTTTAACGCCTCAGCGCTGGATCCTACCTTCTTCCCCTGTTTTCTACGTGATACTCCGTGTGCCGACACGAGGATCCGGGCGCTATCAATGACACACAGGAGTGTGTCAGGTAAGCTGGAGGATTTTTCTACTTTTTCTTGTTTCAATCTCACTGTTACCTAGTGTCTGCCATTGAGGGAATTAAGATTTCGCATTTTGGATGTAACATACTCAATCCTTTCTTCAGTCTAAAGATAAGCTTTGTTAGAGGTGACTTGCAGCAGGTTATCCTCTCTCCTAATGACAATAAATGGGTGACCATCGGAAGTCTTCAAGTTAGCAGCGAAGGCAGGAGAAAGGAGCTCCGACCCTTAATTATAACTATAAGAAAAATCTGTATAATCATCTATTCTGCCACCTATTGAAACCTGAATATTGTTAAAAGTACACTTAAACTGTAATGGATTTGCCTGACACAGCTTCTTTGTCGACACCCGTGGTTAATCAGCCTGCATCTGTGCCTAGATCTGTTAGAGTGACTCGATCTGCTACCACTCAGGCTGGGAGGCTGAGGAGTGGGAGAACCTATCACAGCCTGGCCAGACTGATCTAGCTCCCGCCCTCTGTCTATTTATACCCTCATTTCCTGCTCCTCCTTTGCCTGTGATTCTTCTGTTTCCTGGCTCTGCTGCTCCTGCTTGTACTATTGTCCTCTGCTTCAAATTGACCCTGGCTTTGCTGACTACTCTCCTGCTCTGCGTTTGGTACCTCGTACACTCCTGGTTTGACTTGGCTCGTTCACTACTCTTGTTGCTCACGGTGTTGCCGTGGGCAACTGCCCCATTTCCCTTAGCTTCTGTGTATCCTTGTCTGTTGGTCTGTCGTGCAATTATTGAGCGTAGGGACTGTCGCCCAGTTGTACGCCGTCGGCTAGGAGGGGCCGTGCAAGTAGGCAGGGACTGAGTGGTGGGTAGATTAGGGCTCACCTGTCTGTCTCCCTACCCCGTCATTATATAATCACTGGCCCAAATACCTTTTCTACCCTGGTCCCTGACACACTATAAACTCTATACAAAGTCCAATGTCTTGCTGCTGGGAAAGACCAAGGGCCTGTTCACATAAGCGTTGGCTTTCCGTTGAGGCGTTCCATCTGAGGTTTCCGTCGTGGAACCCCGCAATGGAAAGTCAAACGGAAAACTGAGGTTCCGTTTGCATCACCATTGATATCAATGTTGACGGCAGGTTCACGTTTTTTCGACGGAATCAATAGCGCAGTCGACTGCCTCCGACGGAACTCCTCAACAGAAAGCCAACACTGATGTGAACAGGCCCTAAAGGGAACTGAGTATGGGAGGCCCGTAGGTGGTGGAGGCACCTGTTCTATTGCCCCTTTTTCTCTCCTTATAATCCAACGCTAATCCTGCCTTGTGTTAATAATGAGATGACTGCTGAAAAATTATGTCTACAGAATATAATATTTTTTTTAAATATAGTGTCATGGAAAATGAATAAATAACACCAAAAAATAAGTATGATATAAAAACTTGATTTGAACAATAGGTAATTTTCTTATAATACATTCCCTTTAGGGACTAGGATTGTCAGTCACTGTTTGTTTCAAATTCTGGTGGTCACAATGGTAAATAGCAGACAAAGGGTAGATATATCCCTATAACTGAGTACATACTCATGGGGCAAAGTACCAAATTAGACATCAGACAGATCAGTAGAAAAATTTGCCACGAAGTATCATAAAGTTCTCTCATAGCTCATATGCAAACCATTGATGATTAAGCAGCTGACTCAACACAACAGTGAATACAGGGCTAAAAAATAATCATCAATACAACTTTACCGGCATAGTGGAGAATTTTTTGTATTCATCTGTGTAGTGTATGGTCAAATTCTATTCTTTTGTGCTGTGCAGCCTTTCATCCTGAACAAAAATATATATCCATTGTCTAATTCTGCAGGTGCAGCGATTGTCTAATGTGCTTTATGACTGACGGGTGGAAGCAAGACTTGACTACGATCAAACGGGCTCATCATAAAGAAAATGCTCTGCCTTTGGAGAAAAGTTGTTTTCTGTCTTCTGTCATTTGTGAAATGTTTAAAGGCTGTAGAAATACCACTTGAAGGTAAGTTGTTTTTTAAAGGGGGTTATTTTACAAAAATAACTGTATGATAATGGAATTTTTTGGGAAAAATTATTTAGAATTTCAGGCAAAGTAGAGGAATTTCAAATTGTTCATGAAAATAATGTCAATTAGCGATGGTGCTCCTACGTCCTGAGGATCAATGGGTATCCAGGCAGCAGACCCCCATCAATCAGTGATGGCATATCATAGCGATTAGTTGGAGTATTGTTGGAAAAACCCTTTAAATTAAGTTTCAAGGCTCAAGTCTCCAGAACAATGCAGCAACTCCAACAACTGAAAGGAATTATTCCAGTATCTTTCTATCTATCTATCTATCTATCTATCTCTCTTACATTTTTCTTATTTATTTTCTTTTTTACTCAGAGATTTGCCATTAACATATTTTTCGAATATATTCTTGGAAGTAGCTGTAGGTGAGCTTTATTTCACATTTCACACCTACCGTTAGACATATATAATACATTTACCTGACTGCATATTAGCACTCACCTCTTTTTATTACATTTTGTATTACTCATTTTCTAAGATATTTTTTTTAAGCCTTTATGTCGCTGTCCCTGCATTCTCCTGGTTGAAGTCTGGGCATTTATTTTTGAAAACCTTATTTTATTTTGAGCCACCCAGTACCTGTAGAAAAAGAAGAGAATGTAATATATCAGTCTCTTTTATGAAAACAGTAGTGATGATCGTGTTCATAAACTTTAACATTTAACCTGTTGCCAGAGCCCTATACATCACTGAGTTTTTTCAATTTCAAAGAGCAAACTATAGTTTTGCAATGGATGATTTCTTTTATAAGACATCTATATCTGGTGCCATTGGCCATTAACTTGAATGCCCTCCATCTGCACATATCGTTAGTGTAGAATAAAAAAAAATCCAGCAACAATGTATTTCTTACAGATTCCATTTTGCGTAAAGGCCCGTCAGATGAGCAGAACAAGGGAATAGCAGAAGCAACGGTTTCCTTGCACCACTGACACCACCGGCGGCCGATGGAACTCATTCTACTTAATGGATTCTCTTGCCTGTCCGTTGGGGTGTCCGTGGTTTTACCGGAAACATTTTTGCCGCATACTGCGCTATTTTTTCTGGTAATCTCCGTGGACAGAGGTCTCTAACGGAGCCTCCTACGCAGATGTGAACAGGCCCTAACTTAAACTGAATGATTCGACTTAGTTCTGCTTGCTAACAACAAATACCCTTGTAATTCGCCAAACTTCACTAAATATTATCAGATAATGCTGATGGTAAAATTACCAATGTGTTGAGAAACCATAGAACCCATGGTTCATCTTAACAGCCCATGACTGCTTCTACTCACCCATAGATTGGTTATTGTGGAACACCCCCTCCTCGATTCCATAGCTTTAACACAATGAAGTGACATTTCCTATACTTTTGTGAAAGTGTAAAATATTACAAAGTACTAATATCTCCACAAGATCCTTTATTACCAGAAGAAATCATAGGTTCTTATAAGACTGAACATATCCCTGAACATATCCCTGAACATATCCCTTGTGCTTCTTTTTTGGAGTAGTATTTAACTTTCTAATCCACTCCTTTTAATCCTGGTTTTACTCCCTCCTCCATATTAAAAACTTTATTCTCAATATTGAGAAATATATATCCCAGACACTTGTGTGGATCACAGCTTATAGAACTATCCCCAGTACTCTGGTGTGACCTGCTCTATATATACTATTTTCACCTCTAACCCAAATTGTTCTGATCTCAAATATGTGCTCCCTATGGAAAGGTATCCTTCAGGGTTATCTTAGGAGATGTCAATTGGCAACAAATTCGGGACTTTACTGCCAAAGGCTGCCACAGCTCGCTTATTCTGGAAACATCTTATAAGTTTAGAACATCTTATTAACTCTGCTAGTACTTGTACTTTAGGCCATTTTACAGGGGCCAATGATCGGGTGAACGAGCATTCGTATGAACACTCGTTCCCGATCATTACCCTGTGTAAAGAGGGCAAAGATCAGCTGATTACAGCTTTTATGCGCTAGCTTTTATGGTCGCTAGTTGGCAGTACATCTCCCTGTGTAAATAGGGGATGTGCTGCTGACAAGATGCAAATTCATCTTGTGAATAGCCCAAACGAGTGTCAATCAACAAGCTGTATTGTCGATCGGCGCTCAATAAAGGTGGATATCTGCTCATGTAGAACCACCTTTAATCTCTACCAGAGTCGTACACTTGGTCCTAAAACACCACCCCGCCCACACACACACACACACACTCGCGCACACACACAGGTAGAACATTTTCATATGAATAAACATGCACGCTCGACCTAAATATTCGTGCATGTTTATGGGGAGATCAAGGAAGATACTATAGCTGGTGGCCGAATAAAACCTAATTTCGACCTTATTTGTGTGGTCGGCTTAATATATTTATCCAATAAGGTGAATGCCGCAGCGTTGAAAAAGATCAAAATGGCTTAATCGCAGGTTTTTTCTTGTCACTTGAACCCCCCAAAAAAATGTAATAAAAAGTGATCAAAATGCCAGATATTCCCCAAAATGGTATCAATAAAAACTAAATCTTTCCCCGTACAAAAAGATGCCTTACACAGCTCTATACACAGAAATATAAAAAAAAGTTGCGAGGGGTTACAATATGGCGATGCAAAATTTCATTTCATATTTGTTTTCAAACATTTTTTAAAGGTACTAAAAGCTAATTAAAACAGTATGAATTTGGTATCACCGTGATCGTACCGACCCGCAGAATAAAGGTAGCAGTAAAAAGTAAACCCATAAGAAGATGTTGCAACTGTATATTTTCCAATTCCACCCCATTCAGATTTTTTTTCCAGCTTCCCAGTACATCACACATAATATTAAATAGCGCCATTAGAAAGTACAATTTGTCCCGTAAAAATTAAGCCCTCGTATGGCTGTGTCAACGAAAAAATAAAAGTTATAACTTTTTTGAATGAGTCTCTTCCTGAAAGAGTTGAGTGTTTAGTTTGGAGGCTCCATTGATTCAATAATATCCCTTATCCCTTTATGATGCCTGCACAGTGTCATTGAAAGCAATGGTGCTCCTCCAAACTAACAGTGTTTTAGACATTCTGAGTTACAAAAATCTCTGACTAGTGCCAAGGAGAATTTGGTGCTGATGTCCCTCTACCAAGAATCAGTTGGGTGCCAAGCCCATAGGTCCCCATCAATGACTTAATAACATTGACGTGTTATGGGTATTATTCTCAATAATACACATCTCTGAACGAACATTCAGAGTCTATAATCATATTTGAAGGGTAATTTTCCATATATGAAATTTGCAATGAATAACAATACAAAAACTGTATATCATTTATGTTGCCTACTGTTATTCGTGAATGTGTATGATCTGATCGTAGGAAAAGTTCTTCTAGTTGCTATAGATACATGAATGAATTTGACGAGTGCAAACATGGTACAAAGCTATGCAAATGTTTCATCCACAGAACACAGAATTTATTCGACGTACTCATAAATGATGCATGTTTTGACCATTTTATGATTTGAACTATTTCCAATGTAACATCATATATAAGAAGTCTAAACAAAACTCTTGGGAATTTTCTTAAATGCAAAGCTTCAGTGAGCAGTCAGAATAATTGTCCTATTATATGCAGAATAATGTAACAGAATATTTGACATACGTAAAAGTGACTTATCTTTAGACATAGAAATATACATCTCCCATTATTCTAGATGTACCATCTACATAATTCATATAATATATCCTTGTCAGGCAAATCAATGATGAGATCTCTAAATTAACAAGCAAATTAACTCGAGCAATTACAGCTAATGATGATTTAGATTCTATGCACTAAGGAGTTGGTCCACCGTCTCCTTTTGTCAATTGATTGTTACAGTATTTGACAATTTCTGTTTACTGTATTGTCATTTTTGTCTGTAAATTAAATTTCCCTGTTTCTACATCATTGTGGATTATTTTGACACATTATAAACAATGTATTATAATCATCTATAGTAAAATAAGACAGATCAGTGAACCCTACTTAATTACTAGATCATAATGAGAATGAAGGAATTTTTATCAAATTGATGGCAAGGGCGTACGTACTCTAGAGACAGCCCACGCGACTGCTAGAGGGCCCCTGGAGAGAGGAGGCCCAATAGCTGGTGCTGCAGTGTTCGCAAATAAGGAGGTGGATATAATACTCGAGTGATGAAAGGAGGATGGGACCACCAGGACCTCCTGTTGCAGGTGGTTAGGGGTGTGATAGTGTCAAGAAGCACCTTAAAGGGGCCTCATTTTTATCTTTGCTATTGAGCCCCTAGACCACTATGTACACCACTGGCTGGAGGATTAAAGGGGTTGACCAGCACCAACATAGTTTTTACAGTGTTTAAATACAGTAGGTGCAAGGTTTCCTTTTTGAAGCTAAATAAGCTGTTTATCAGAGCACATCGTTTACCATTTCCTCCCCCTGCCATTTTACTTTGTTTATTTGTGTACTGCTGTTGGCGGGCTCATGTGGGTGGGATTTGTAGTTCCAGGAAGTGTTTGGAATCTTTACTGGGTGCGCTCCAGATACGTCAGAAATGAGCTGTGCTGCATTTTTGGATCTCACAGTAAAGGTTATCCCCCCTAAGCTGCCAGTCTATTTGTCAGTGGTAAGAAAATATGGCTCCCCACCACTCCCATACATTAGCGGTGCACTGACCTGACCAGATGCTTTTTACTAATAGAGCAATGAATTGAAAATGGGTAATTGCGCCTGTGCTATTCCCAGGCGAATCGGGAAGCAGTGCATGAGCCAATGCACATGTAAGGCTGGGTTCACACGACCTATTTTCAGACATAAACAAGGCGTATTATGCCTCGTTTTACGTCTGAAAATAGGGCTACAATACGTCGGCAAACATCTGCCCATTCATTTGAATGGGTTTGCTGACGTACTGTGCAGACGTAAAAATACAGCCTCGTCAAAAGAAGTGCAGGACACTTCTTTGGACGTTTTTGGAGCTGTTTTCTCTCACTCATAGACTCCAATGAAAACAGCTCCAAAAACGGACGTAAAAAACGCAGTGAAAACGCGAGTTGTTCAAAAAACGTCTGAAAATCAGGGTCTGTTTTCTCTTGAAAACAGCTCTGTATTTTCAGACGTTTTTGGTCACTAAGTGTGCACATACCCTGAAGGATCTGCCAGACACAGCTTCTGTGTCGACGCCCATGGGTAATCAGTCTGCACCTGCTCCTATGTCTGTGAGACTGACTCCATCTTCCACCACTCAGGATGGCAGGCTTAGGAGTGGGAGAGCCTATCACAGCCTGACCAGACGGAGCTAGCTCCCGCCCACTGTCTATTTATACCCGCCTTTCCTGTTCCTCCTTTGCCTGTGATTCTGCTCTGCTTGTTTCCTGGCTCTGCTGCAGCTGCTCTTGAACTACTGACCCTTTGCTTGTTAGTGACCTTGGCTTACTGACCACTCTCCTGCTCAGCGTTTTGTACCTCGTGCACTCCTGGTTTGACTCGGCTCGTTCACTACTCTCGTTGCTCACGGTGTCTCCGTGGGCAGCTGCCCCGTTTCCCTAGCTTCTGTGTACCCTTGTCTGTTTGTCTGTCGTGCACTTACTGAGCGTAGGGTATTTCCCGTTAATATGAATCCTAATAAAATCTTGCTTCCCTTTCAGGTCTCTTTTGGTGGTAGGTCTGCTACCGGCAGTGCCTTCGTGGATTCAGGGTCCTCTGCTAATATTATGTCTGTGGAATTTGCTATGTCTCTAGCGATGCCATTGATTGATTTGCCTAAACCTGTCCCGGTAGTGGGTATCGACTCCACTCCTCTTGCTAATGGTTATTTTACACAGCACACCCCTGTTTTTGAACTCCTTGTTGGCTCCATGCATTTGGAGCAGTGCTCTGTACTGGTGATGCAGGGATTATCGTCCGATTTGGTTATAGGCCTTCCCTGGTTGCAGTTGCATAATCCCACGTTTAACTGGAATACTGGGGATCTTACCAAATGGGGTAATGAATGCATGACATCATGTTTTTCTGTTAATTCTATTTCTCTCCCTGAGGAGGTGAACACTCTACCTGAGTTTGTTCAGGACCTCGCTGATGTTTTCTCTAAAGAGGCCTCCGAAGTGTTACCTCCTCATAGAGAATACGATTGCGCAATCGATTTGGTACCAGGAGCTAAGCTCCCTAACGGTAGGATATTTAATCTCTCTTGTCCCGAACATGAAGCCATGAGAGAGTATATCCAGGAATGCCTGGCCAAGGGTTACATTCGCCCCTCTACTTCTCCGGTAGGTGCTGGCTTGTTCTTCGTAGGGAAGAATGATGGTGGTCTTAGGCCGTGCATTGACTACCGAAACTTGAATAAGGTCACTGTAAGGAACCAGTATCCCCTTTCTTTGATTTCTGATCTATTCAATCAGGTTCAGGGGGCCCAATGGTTCTCTAAGTTTGATCTACGGGGGGCTTATAACCTTATCCGCATCAAAGAGGGGGATGAGTGGAAAACTGCGTTTAACACGCCCGAAGGTCATTTCGAATACCTCGTCATGCCCTTTGGGTTGTGTAATGCTCCCGCGGTCTTCCAGAATTTCATAAATGGGATTTTAAGAGACTACCTGGGGGTATTTCTTGTAGTGTACCTTGATGACATACTTGTGTTTTCCAAGGACTGGTCCTCCCATATTGAGCATGTCAGGAAGGTGCTCCAGGCCCTTCGGGAAAACAAGCTGTTTGCTAAGACCGAAAAATGTGTGTTTGGGGTGCAGGAGATACAATTTTTGGGTCAAATCCTCACTCCTCATGAATACCGCATGGACCCCGCCAAGGTCCAGGCTGTGGCGGAATGGGTCCAACCTGCCTCCCTGAAGGCGTTACATTGCTTCCTGGGGTTCGCTAATTATTACAGGAGATTTATTGCTAACTTCTCGGTCATCGCTAAGCCTCTTACGGATCTCACTCGCAAATGTGCTGATCTCCATGGATTTTATCACCGATTTGCCTCCATCTCAAGGCAAGTTGGTGGTGTGGGTTGTAGTAGACCGCTTCAGTAAAATGTGCCACTTTCTGCCCCTCAAGAAACTACCCAATGCTAAGACGTTAGCTACCTTGTTTGTCAAACACATCCTGCCTCTCCATGGGGTTCCTGTCAATATTGTTTCTGACAGAGGGGTACAATTTGTTTCATTGTTTTGGAGAGCCTTCTGTAAGAAGTTGGAGATTGATCTGTCTTTCTCCTCAGCCTTCCATCCTAAAACTAATGGCCAGACTGAGAGGACTAATCAGTCTCTAGAACAATATTTAAGGTGTTTTATCTCTGACTGTCAACATGATTGGGTCTCATTCATTCCCCTCGCCGAATTTTCCCTTAATAACCGGGTCAGTAACTCGTCAGGGGTCTCCCCATTTTTCTGTAATTTTGGGTTTAATCCACGGTTCTCCTTCGTTTCACCTGGTAGTTCCAACAATCCCGAGGTAGAGGTCGTTCATCGGGAACTGTGCACAGTCTGGGCCCAGGTTCAGAAGAACCTAGAGGCGTCCCAGAGCATACAAAAGACTCAGGCAGATAGAAGACGCTCTGCTAACCCCTTGTTTGTGGTCGGGGATCTGGTGTGGCTATCTTCAAAAAATTTGCGCCTTAAAGTCCCGTCCAAGAAGTTTGCTCCCCGGTTTATAGGGCCGTACAAGGTCATTGAAGTCCTTAACCCTGTCTCCTTCCGACTGGAGTTGCCCCCGTCTTTTCGAGTACACGACGTGTTTCATGCCTCCCTCCTTAAACGCTGCTCCCCGTACTTGGCTCCCTCGAGGAAACCTCCGGTCCCTGTTCTCACCCCTGAGGGGGTAGAATTCGAGGTGGCCAAGATTGTGGAAAGCAGGATGGTCCAAGGCTCCCTCCAGTACCTGGTCCATTGGAGAGGATACGGGCCTGAGGAGAGGACTTGGGTACCCGCCCGGGATGTTCACGCTGGGGTATTGCTCAGGAGGTTCCACCTTCGTTTCCCCAATAAACCAGGTCCACCTAGAAAGGGTCCAGTGGCCCCTCATAAAAGGGGGGGTACTGTAAAGTATCTGCCAGACACAGCTTCTGTGTCGACGCCCGTGGGTAATCAGTCTGCACCTGTTCCTATGTTTGTGAGACTGACTCCATCTTCCACCACTCAGGATGGCAGGCTTAGGAGTGGGAGAGCCTATCACAGCCTGACCAGGCGGAGCTAGCTCCCGCCCACTGTCTATTTATACCTGCCTTTCCTGTTCCTCCTTTGCCTGTGATTCTGCTCTGCTTGTTTCCTGGCTCTGTTGCTGCTGCTCTTGAACTACTGACCCTTTGCTTGTTATTGACCTTGGCTTACTGACCTCTCTCCTGCTCAGCGTTTTGTACCTCGTGCACTCCTGGTTTGACTCAGCTCGTTCACTACTCTCGTTGCTCACGGTGTCTCCGTGGGCAGCTGCCCCGTTTCCCTAGCTTCTGTGTACCCTTGTCTGTTTGTCGGTCGTGCACTTACTGAGCGTAGGGACCGTCGCCCAGTTGTACCCCGTCGCCTAGGACGGGTTGTTGCAAGTAGGCAGGGACTGAGTGGCAGGAAGATTAGGGCTCACCTGGCTGTCTCCCTACCCCGCCATTACAGAACACCTGGAAATGGATGCTCATTCTGGCATGGATGAGCCAGGTCACATGCACCTCCAGGTCTCGCTCTATAATAGACGAGAGAGGCGTGATGGCGGGAAAATAGGTGCATTATCCCAACAGTTTCAAAGATAAAACCCGTGTTGGTGATGTTGTTTAGAGGGGATTTCTATAACTCCAATCCTTAATCCAATATCTGCAGCACAGAGATCTTTAATGTATGCAATAATCCTCACCAGAAGTAAAACACCTCGGTAACGGCTGCCGTATACTTACCAGGTCCCGTTGTCTGTTGGCTCATGGCCAGAGCCACTCCTCTCCTTCAATCTGTGGTTCCGGCGGCCAGCCACGCCGCCAAAGCTCACATTTTGGTCTGGGTTTCCGTGTCTCCTAGTACGCTTGCTGACTCTGCCTGCCTTAAAGGGTTAGCGCATGCCAAATTATCCACCCACCTTTCCCTGGGTATAAAGGGCCCTCCATTTCCTAGACACATTGCCTGAGCAATAAGGTTTATTCTACTTTATCTAGTGATTCCCTGCATTTACTTTATTGGATTCCCTCTGCTTGACATCTGCCTGTACCTTTGACTATCCTTACCTGCCCCCTGCCCCGACTTATTGCTTGTGATCCATGACGAACCTATGCCGCCTACCCTAACCTTTTGCTTGACCACCAGTGAGTGGCCATTTGCTGCCTGCCCTGACTTTTGCTATACTTGATGCTTCATACTGTCTACTGATTTTGTACTACATCTGTTTACGTTGGCTGTTACCAAGGAAAATTACTCTGGGGTAGCAACCTGGGGCTCCACAGCAGCAAAGGGTGAATACCTGGAGTCCCCTTAGACTCCGCTCCCCATTTTATGTCAAATCCCTTGGTGACACAGTGGGTTCACACCATCCTTTGTAGGTCCAGTGACATTATCAATTTTCACGGGCCTCGTGACAATGTATGATCCATTCAGTCAAACATTACAAGCCAGCATAGAGCAGTGAGCTGTATCATTTATAAAAGGCCTTACATGTGTCGGCTTTGTGTGCTGTCCATAAGGAGTCAGTGCAGAATGTGAAACCAATGTTATTCTATGAAGGTGTCTTTGGCATTCTGCATGGATATTTTCCCACATGCACTAGGAGCTTTGAAATATTCAGAATTTTCCTTTGGATACTGTATAAAGCACCCTATTCCCCCATAGAGGCACAGTTTTTCAATGCTTCTAGAAAGGAATATAGTATATTAAATGGCACCCATATTAAACAGTAATGACCGTAATACAGTGGTTCCGAATAGTAGACCAAAATTCAGAGGCAAGTGTGAGTGAGGCATAACTGTTATACCTTGTAATTGAAAATCTATATTTATGTGCAATGGAAGTGCATTATAATATGGCGGGTACTTGTGTACCTTTAGCAATGATGTCTTGGCTTAAGAATATTTTCTCTTCTATGTGAAATTACACATTTTGTTAATCTACAACTACATTCCAGGGTTTGTTTAGTGTGTTACTAGTGAGACCAACTGTAACTGTAGAGGGCGGTCAACTCTTCCCCATTACCTATATCTAGGAGAGAGATTAACATACTGTATATAATCAGATGAAGGTTTTAACTTATCCAAACCTATTCCTCACAGTGGAACAATTGCCAACGATTATTGACGTCACCAAAGGTATCCAAGTTGCTTTTCCTGTTGGAGAAGATTTCACCGTCAAGTGTAAAGCTCAAGGAAACCCGGCCCCTGAGTAAGTTTTATTCAAAACAATTACTAGCTGTTCATATAAGCTTGAGAAAAAAGCATCAACAATTTGAACAAAAACATAAAAAATCCATAAATGGAAAGCTGATGAAACATAAAGCGGTCCAGTGCTGTGGCCAATGCCAGGACTCTTTTGTTCAGAGAATCAATATGGGGCTTATAATCTTATAGATTTGTATACTAAAACATAACATTTATTTGATTCTTTTTTACTTTAGATATCATTGGAAAAAGAATGGGCAGCCATATAATCCATTTACAGACCAAAATGTAAGGACTGTGAAGGATTCCGGCTCCTTTATTATCCATAATGATGGTAACATTTTATTCTACAATGGAACATACCGATGTTATGCCACAAACAAATTAGGAACTGCAATATCGGAAGAGACAACTTTTCTGATTCCAGGTACGTTACACGACAGACACTTTAACATATAATGTTTCTGCAGCTAAACTTAATAGGCCAAATTGATGTAATGTAATGTATTTTATTTTATACTAGTATATTTATATACCTAAATATATGAAAGCTAAGATATTTTTGCAGTTTAAGGTCTAGCCATACCAATTCAGGACTAAAGTATTCCTGTCTAAAGCTTCACTTGAAGGTCAGGAATGATACATTTCTTACCCCTTAAAATGTCAATGTCTGTCATTTCATTAAAGGGGTTATCCCAGAATCTTATCGTTTTGTTTTTAAATAACTGTAGCCTAATAGTCTATCTAAAGTACCCAACCATGCCTTTAGATACTCACTAGCTAATTTCTTGATCCTTTTTCTGTTTCCCGGTTTTCCATGACTCTTTGTCTCTGCTCAGTGTGAAGTGGGGCCTACATTTCCCACATGCACCTTGCTGTTCTGCCAGGCTCCCCGCACTCTCCTGTGCACAGCCTATTTTAGCAAAATTATATCTGTAATTTGTAAGTGGCAGCACTGACAGGAAGAGACATAGTGCTGGCCATGAAAAAAGGAGAATGGAACCTCAGGAAAAAATTATATTTATAGGTAGGAAAATATCATTGGTGGTTTGGGGCGGATACTTCTGCGCTTGTTAGGCTGTGCCTAAACCACAGCCAAACTGTTCAGACGGAGACGAGAGGAGCTGCTGCTTCTTTGCCCGCCCTGGGCATTGAGGACAGCACAACCGCCATTTCACTGCACAGAAAAAAAAGAGTATACCCACTATAGAAGAATAGGGGGAATCAACAGTGCATGCTCAATTGGGATGAAAGGAACTACAGAAGGACAGATACTCGGACAACGAGCTATACACAAACTTGTAACATGGGGGATTTGGGGGTTATATGTTGAACATCATGCACTTTTGGAAATGCACAGTGGGACACTGAGCAATGAATAAGATTGTTGGAATAACCCTTTAAGAGATTCTTCATACAGTTTCCTTATTTTATAGGAGATCCTAAATTTCCCAAAGAAGTTATACAGCCTGTTGTATTAGAAGAGGGGGACCCATTGGTTTTAAGTTGTGACCCTCCTCCTGGTATCCCTCCAGTCAATGTAGTTTGGATGACACAAGGTAAGGGTCCAAAACCTTCATAATAAGTGTAATTTTCTCTGTTTTCTATTATTTAAAAAGCACAAGCTGCATGTATTAAATATCTAAACAGTCCAGCTTGAGGGAATTACATATGAATTGTAAAGTCAAATATTCAACTAAGTTATGAAATGTAAGAAAATGTAAGAAATTCTCCTCACCCTAAGGTACAGTTCACACTTGATGCGGATTTTGACCCGTAAGCTGCGTGAGAATCAGTTGCAAAAAACATCCGAAACCGCCTCCTATTGATTTCTATGGGAGGCGGAGGCATTTTTTTCCTCTGTGGTTTTTAGCAGCTCGTTGTAAAAAAAGCAGCATGCCATGGTTCCGCCTCTGACCTCCCATTGAAATTAATGGGAGGCAGAGAAAGCGTTTTTTTGCTGCGTTTTTTTGCCCGCGGCGCTTAATGGCCGTGGTCGAAAAACTTTTTGCAGGCAGGTCAAATTCTGCCTCAATATTAAAAAAAACTCTGTATGAACAGGGTCTTAGTATCAACCTTATCTTGATACTAAAAGTAACAGTGTACACAACAATGTATACAAAAAGTCACTTCTAGTGATTACTTTTTCGCAATGTCGACAATGTATGTTGTAAAGGTCTTAAATGTATTAAAAATTTAATTGTTTTCCTTGTATAATATTCAGATCATTGCTAGATATAATGTTCTTCACATTCGATTTAGAATTAGAATTGAAATACAATAATACAGTGTAGTTACGCTTTGCCTCTCACCAGGCATCTGAAATAAGTCATTCCTTTATACTGGTGCTGGTCTGTAAGCTAGAACTACTACTAATGGCTAGATTGAAGGAGCCCCATTGTGTTAAAGATCTCAAAACTAATGTTGATATGGCCCCCCATAGACATTAATGGAACTGTAATTCTCATATGCTGGTGCAGTCTCAGCTCACAGAATCTCACCAACGAATCTCGTTGTCTGTCACTGTAACGAATATGGAAATCCTAATATATCCTAATATATCGCCTATTATTTTCATTATTTAAAATCACCATGAATTCCAAGGCAATGTACATATGAGATACAGAATAGTATACATAACATGAGATCATAAAAACAAGTAGAATAAAAATTAGCTCAATAAATAACAGCCTGCTACAGAAAGAGAGAGGACCCTGCCCGCGAGGGCTGACAATCTACATGACCAAACCAAACCTGATGTGAACGTTTAAAGGGTTGACCAGTTTAACAAATCCATTTTTATATCCCATATCAGGGAAATCTGCATTAACAGATAAGGATCCTCATCTCTTAGTCATAGTGGAGAGCATCCAAAAAGAGCGGGCGGACCTGTCCTGTGCTGCATTATATAAACTAACCATTGATATAAATGGGCACTTTATATCAATGAGTTCTTTTAACGGCCGTCACACGGCTGCATGTATTTCAATGGGGCTGTACACATGGCCGCTGTTTTAACATGTCCTATTTTTGTCCGTTTTCACGGATCCCTCAATAGACTCAAGTCTATGAGGGATCCGTGAAAACGGGTCCCGAACAGGTGCGATTCGGACATGTAAAACTGCAGTTTTTCACATCCGAGTTTACACTCGTTTGTCTGAAGAAGCCCTAAGGCTACATGCACACATTGCATAATTTGGTGCAGAACATCCGCATAAAAACCGCAGGTAATTCCGCAGGTAAAATCCGCACTTAATGGTGCAGTTTTGTTATGCTTTTTTAGGTGCGTTTTTTACATTTTGATGCAGAAACAGGTGCAGATTTTTTGCTATGGATTTTGGTGCGTTTTTTTTTAAATAAACTTGTCAGATACAATTCTGAGACGAAAAAGCAAGATAAATCGACATGCTCCGGATATTAAAATATGCACCGCAGGTGAATTTACTTGCAGATAAATTCTGCAACTTGTAGATGAGATTACTTGAGTTCTCATTTACCTTGCTGCTGCTGCTGCATTTGCCACAGGAAAATCAGCATTGCAAATCTGCCGCATGCAAATACGCATCGAGTGCATGTGGCCTGACTGTAAGGTTTCCTCACAGATAACTGCTGACCACTGGGGTCCCAGCACGGGGACACTTTGATCAGTGTATTATCAAGGGACCCTTCTAACAAGTAGGGATTGAACAAAGTGCAAAACCCTTTTAAGGTAGATGCCATTTCTCATAAATAAGATATGAGATATTGACCACCAGGTTGACAGCAAATTTTAAAAAAAAACAACCTGTTCTTCGGACAAATACTTATAGGTTTCTCTAAATCTGGGTAGTAGAACAATTTAGGTGTGATTATTGTCAATCTGCTTTGTTCTAGATCTACGGCAGATCCCTCTGAGCAAGCGTGTGTCTGTTGGACTTGATGGGAAGTTATACTTTTCACATGTTGTTCATATGGATAGCATGATAGATTATTTCTGTGTTGCTGTATATTCTAGGATCAGACATATGGCACAGAAGATACCGGTGAAGCTCAGTATACATCACAGTAAGTTGTTTTTCCTAGCAGTCTACCAAGGCCAGGAGTTACCAGAGTAGGGAGCCACAAAGGGTTGGAGGATGACATTTTTTTGGGGTGAATTCTGTTTTAAAATTTATATATAAAGGAAAAGTAGTGCATAATGTTTAGTTCACATCTGCATCAGGGCTCCGTTCCGACGTTCCGTCTGAGCTTTTCGTAGGAACGGAGCCCTGACTGACACAAACGGAATCCGTAGGTAGTCGACTCGTATGCATTCCATCAAAGCGACGGAACCCTTGCACAACTGAGACAAACGGAAACCATTGGCATCAGATCCGTCACCATTGAAATCAATGGTGATGGAAACAGAAACCTGTGGTTTCCCTTTGTGTCAGTCAGGACTCTGTTCCGACGGAGAGCTCCAACGGAGCCTTGACGCAGATGTGAACGAAGCCTAACATGTTTACAGAATAGATACATTTTTTACTTTAAAATCAATGCTTTTACAAAGCCTTCACACTTCTTTGTACAATCTATTAAGTTCTGAGTCTGAGCTGCTAATACTATTTTAGGTGCCACAATATAAACAGCGCTTCCCTCTGGTGCATTGGAGATGTTGGAAAACGTGCTGTGTGACCATAAGGAATCAGCGTTTCCCTGTAGAAGGAAGCGGGTGATTGAGGAAAGGACATTTTAGAAGCAGAGTACAGTATATATAGTAGATATAAGAAGTTAGGGCAATGCATGAGTCATATAATAGGCAAAAACACCATTAGTACTTAGTACCTGTGTAGAACCGTGGAAAATACCCTACCAAACGTTAAAGCCCTTTATTAAACAATGTGTTATATTTTTAGGCAATTTAATAAAAAACCGAGCCCCAAGCATACTAACAACCCAAGGAGGGACGGATAAGCCAATTGTTGTGCTGAAAGGTGAAGTCCTGCAGTTGGAGTGCATCGCTGAAGGATTGTAAGTTACACCAACAAGATATATTTATTACAGAATTGGCTTAAAAGTGAGAGTAAAGCAATGACTAGACTCTAGGTAGTACAAAATAATTTTCCATAAGTAAATTAGGGTATAACTTGCCACAAAATTAAGGCTATGTTCACAACGGAATCATACGACATATACCACCTGCACCCGACCGACTCCAGTGAAAACAGCACTTTTACCCTCAAATTCCCATTTTCCCATTAAGTGGAGGCACTGAACAGAGCCAATGATGTAGATGTGTACAGAGCTTAAACCATACCTACAGTGATCCACTTAATATCCTCTTAGGTTATGCACCCCAGAGAGTAATTCAAGTTATTAAACCCCTCAAGGTTCAAAAACTGCCAACTTTGTGGGGTTTTCTCATGCAACTGTAATGATGGGGGTAGGGAGACAGACAAGTGAGCCCTAATCTACCCGCCACTCAGTCCCTGCCCACTTGAAACGACCCGCCCTAGGCGACGGGGTACAACTGGGCGACGGTCCCTACACTCAATAAGTGCACGACAGACAAACAGACAAGGGTACACAGAAGCAAATGAAAATGGGGCAGTTGCCCACGGCAACACCGTGAGCAACAAGACTGGTGAACGAGCCGAGTCAAACCAGGAGTGTACGAGGTACCAAACGCAGAGCAGGAGAGTAGTCAGTAAGCCAGGGTCATATGAAGCAGGGTCAAATAGTACAGAAGCTGCAGCAGGGCCAGTTAACCAAACAGAAGAATCACAAGCAAGGAGGAACAGGAAAGGCAGGTATAAATAGTCAGAGGGCGGGAGCTAGCTCCGTCTGGCCAGGCTGTGATAGGCTCTCCCACTCCTAAGCCTGCCATCCTGAGTGGTGGAAGATGGAGTCAGTCTCAGAGACATAGAAGCAGGTGCAGACTGATTACCTATGGGCGTATACACAGAAGCTGTGCCTGGCAGATCCTTAACAGTACCCCCCCCCCCTTTTATGAGGGGCCACCGGACCCTTTCTAGATAGAGCTGGCTTATTGGGGAAACGAAGGTTGAACCTCCTGACCAATACCCCAGCGTGAACATCCCGGGCGGGTACCCAAGTCCTCTCCTCCGGCCCGTATCCTCTCCAATGGACCAGGTACTGGAGGGAGCTTTGGACCATCTTGCTGTCCACAATCTTGGCCACCTCGAATTCTACCCCTTCAGCGGTGAGAACGGGGACAGGAGGTTTCCTCGAGGGAGCCAAGTACGGGGAGCAGCGTTTAAGGAGGGAGGCATGAAACACGTCGTGTACTCGAAAAGATGGGGGCAACTCCAGTCGGAAGGAGACAGGATTGAGGACTTCAATGACCTTGTACGGCCCTATAAACCGGGGAGCAAACTTCTTGGACGGGACTTTAAGGCGCAAGTTCTTAGACGATAGCCACACCAGATCCCCGACCATAAACAAGGGGTTAGCAGAACGTCTTCTATCTGCCTGAGTTTTTTGTATGCTCTGGGACGCCTCTAGGTTCTTCTGAACCTGGGCCCAGACTGTGCACAGTTCCCGATGAACGACCTCTACCTCGGGATTGTTGGAACTACCAGGTGAAACGGAGGAGAACCGTGGATTAAACCCAAAATTACAGAAAAAGGGGGAGACCCCTGACGAGTTACTGACCCGGTTATTAAGGGAAAATTCGGCGAGGGGAATGAATGAGACCCAATCATATTGACAGTCAGAGATAAAACACCTTAAATATTGTTCTAGAGACTGATTAGTCCTCTCATTTTGACCATTAGTTTCAGGATGGAAGGCAGAGGAGAAGGACAGATCAATCTCGAACTTTTTACAGAAGGCTCTCCAAAACAAAGAAACAAATTGTACCCCTCTGTCAGAAACAATATTGACAGGGATCCCATGGAGACGCAGGATGTGTTTGACAAACAAGGTAGCTAATGTCTTAGCATTGGGTAGTTTCTTGAGGGGCACAACGTGGCACATCTTACTGAAGCGGTCTACTACAACCCACACCACCGACTTGCCTTGAGATGGAGGCAAATCAGTGATAAAATCCATGGAGATATGGGTCCAAGGTCTCTGGGGAATGGGCAAAGAACGTAGTAAGCCCGCTGGTCGGGACCTGGGAGTCTTGGACCTAGCACAAACCTCACAAGCGGCGACGTAGGCCTTAACGTCTTTAGGCAACCCAGGCCACCAATAGTTTCTGGCAATGAGGTGCTTGGTACCCAGGATGCCTGGATGACCAGATAATGCGGAGTCATGATTTTCCCTAAGTACCCTTAGCCGGAATTGCAGGGGAACAAACAGCTTGTTCTCAGGAAGGTTCCCGGGAGCTGAACCTTGATCAGCAGCAATATCAGAGACTAAATCAGAATCAATAGAGGAAATGATTATACCTGGAGGCAAAATACAAGCAGGATCTTCCTCCGAAGGAGGGCTGGCCATGAAACTACGCGACAGTGCATCAGCCTTAATATTTTTAGACCCAGCCCTATAGGTAACCAAAAAGTTGAATCTGGTAAAAAATAACACCCATCGAGCTTGTCTCGGGTTTAGCCTCCGGGCAGATTCTAGGAAAACCAGATTCTTGTGGTCGGTAAGGATCGTTACCTGGTGCCTAGCCCCCTCCAGGAAGTGGCGCCACTCTTCAAATGCCCATTTAATGGCTAAGAGTTCGCGGTTGCCAATATCATAGTAACTCTCAGTGGGCGAAAACTTCCTGGAGAAGTAGGCACAGGGACGGAGATGGATGAGGGAACTGGTACCCTGGGACAAGACAGCCCCCACTCCCACCTCGGACGCGTCAACCTCCACGACAAATGGCTCCATTTGGTTGGGCTGAACCAGCACCGGGGCCGAGATAAAGCACTTCTTAAGGACCTCAAAAGCCTGGACAGCCTCAGGAGGCCAGTGGAGGAGATCAGCACCTTTGCGAGTGAGGTCCGTAAGAGGCTTAGCGATGACCGAGAAGTTAGCAATAAATCTCCTGTAATAATTAGCGAACCCCAAGAAGCACTGTAACGCCTTCAGGGAGGCAGGCTGGACACATTCCGCCACAGCCTGGACCTTGGCGGGGTCCATGCGGAATTCATGAGGAGTGAGGATTTGACCCAAAAATGGTATCTCCTGCACAACAAACACACATTTTTCGGTCTTCGCAAACAGTTTGTTTTCCCGAAGGACCTGGAGCACCTTCCTAACATGCTCAATGTGGGAGGACCAGTCCTTGGAAAACACAAGTATGTCATCAAGGTACACTACAAGAAATACCCCCAGGTAATCTCTTAAAATTTCATTTATGAAATTCTGGAAGACCGCGGGAGCATTACACAACCCAAAGGGCATGACGAGGTATTCGAAATGACCTTCGGGCGTGTTAAACGCAGTCTTCCACTCATCCCCTCTTTGATGCGGATAAGGTTATACGCCCCCCGTAGATCAAACTTAAAGAACCATTGGGCCCCCTGAACCTGATTAAAGAGATCAGCACTCAAAGGAAGGGGATACAGGTTCCTTACAGTGAACTTATTCAAGTTACGGTAGTCAATGCATGGCCTAAGACCACCATCCTTCTTCCCTACGAAGAACAAGCCAGCACCTACCGGAGAAGTAGAGGGGCGAATGTAACCCTTGGCCAGGCATTCCTGGATATACTCTCTCATGGCTTCACGTTCAGGACAAGAGAGGTTAAATATCCTACCCTTAGGGAGCTTAGCTCCTGGTACCAAATCGATGGCGCAATCGTATTCTCTATGAGGAGGTAACACCTCGGAGGCCTCCTTAGAGAAAACATCAGCGAAGTCCTGAACAAACTCAGGTAGCGTGTTCACCTCCTCAGGGGGAGAAATAGAATTAACAGAAAAACATGACGTCAAGCATTCATTACCCCATTTGGTAAGCTCCCCAGTATTCCAGTCAAACGTGGGATTATGCAACTGCAACCAGGGAAGGCCTAAAACCAAATCGGACGATAATCCCTGCATCAACAGTACAGAGCACTGCTCCAAATGCATGGAGCCAACAAGGAGTTCAAAAACAGGGGTATGCTGTGTAAAATAACCATTAGCAAGAGGAGTGGAGTCGATACCCACTACCGGGACAGGTTTAGGCAAATCAAACAAAGGCATAGCTAGAGACATAGCAAATTCCAGAGACATGATATTAGCAGAAGACCCTGAATCCACGAAGGCACTGCCAGTAGCAGACCTACCACCAAAAGAGACCTGAAAGGGAAGCAAGATTTTATTACGTTTCATATTTACGGGAAATACCTGTGCGCCCAAGTAACCTCCCCGATGATCACTTAGGTGCGGAAGTTTTCCAGCTGCTTATTCTTACGCCTAGGACAGGTGTTCACTTGATGCTTGTCATCCCCACAATAGAAGCAGAGACCATACTTCCTGCGGAACTCTCTACGTTGTCGGGGGGACACGGAGGCCCCGAGTTGCATAGGTACCTCCGAGTCTTCCGTGGAAGAGCGAAGCAACGGAACCTCGGGAGGCATCATGGGGGAGTCAGAGGGGAAAACACAAAAACGTTCAAGTTGTCGTTCCCTGAGACGTCGGTCAAGTCGTACCGCTAAAGCCATAACCTGGTCTAGGGAGTCAGAAGAGGGATAACTAACTAGCAGGTCTTTCAGGGCGTTCGACAGACCCAACCTAAACTGGCACCTTAAGGCAGGGTCATTCCACCGAGAAGCTACGCACCACTTCCTAAAGTCAGAACAATACTCCTCCACAGGTCTCTTACCCTGACGTAAGGTCACCAGCTTACTCTCGGCAAAGGCAGTCCTGTCAGTCTCGACATAAATGAGTCCGAGAGCAGAAAAGAAAGGATCAACGGAGGAAAGTTCAGGGGCGTCAGGGGCCAAGGAGAAGGCCCATTCTTGGGGCCCTTCCTGGAGCCGGGACATAATTATACCCACCCGCTGGCTCTCAGAACCTGAAGAGTGGGGCTTTAAGCTAAAATAGAGCCTACAACTCTCCCGAAAGGAGAAAAAAGTATTCCGGTCCCCTGAGAACCGGTCAGGCAACTTGAGGTGGGGTTCAAGAGGTGAGGTGAGGGGCACTACCATGGTAGCATCAGGCTGGTTGACCCTCTGAGCCAGGGCCTGGACCTGTAGGGAGACCCTGCATTTGCTGAACCAGGGTCTCAAGGGGGTCCATAGTAGTGTGATGGACCAGGGCTTGTGATTATGTAATGATGGGGGTAGGGAAACAGACAAGTGAGCCCTAATCTACCCGCCACTCAGTCCCTGCCTACTTGCAACGACCCGCCCTAGGCGACGGGGTACAACTGGGCGACGGTCCCTACACTCAATAAGTGCACGACAGACAAACAGACAAGGGTACACAGAAGCAAAGGGAAATGGGGCAGTTGCCCACGGCAACACCGTGAGCAACAAGATTGGTGAACGAGCCGAGTCAAACCAGGAGTGTACGAGGTACCAAACGCAGAGCAGGAGAGTAGTCAGTAAGCCAGGGTCATATGAAGCAGGGTCAAATAGTACAGAAGCTGCAGCAGGGCTAGGAAACCAAACAGAAGAATCACAAGCAAGGAGGAACAGGAAAGGCAGGATATAAATAAACAGAGGGCGGGAGCTAGCTCTGTCTGGCCAGGCTGTGATAGGCTCTCCCACTCCTAAGCCTGCCATCCTGAGTAGTGGAAGATGGAGTCAGTCTCACAGACATAGAAGCAGGTGCAGACTGATTACCTATGGGCATATACACAGAAGCTGTGCCTGGCAGATCCTTAACAGCAACATTGTCGAGAGTATATCGAGAATGGTGTGATCGAGGGAAAACAGCCAGAGAAAGGGGATCTTGTGGAAGTCAACAACTTGTCGATGAAAGGGGTTAGAAGAGGATGTAAAAAAATCTAAACTAATGAGCAGGTGGTGCTCAGCCAAGCAAATTGCAGCCGAATACAATGCTGGTGCTCCAACTAACGTGTCCGAAAAAACTACTCCTTGTTCCTTAGCATGGATGGGCTATAACAGCAGACGACTAATTCAAGTGCCATTACTGTCTAAGAGAAACAGAAAAGGAAGACTCCAGTGGGCAAAAAAGCTAAAAAATTAGCTCACTGAGCAGTGGAAAAACATCACCTGGTCAGATGAGTCCAGATTTCTGTTAAACCATGAAAGGGTCAGAATTTGTCGCAAGCAGCATGAATCAATGAATTCTTCCGGTCTGGTGTCAACTGTTCAGACTGGTGGAAGGGAGGTGTGGAAATGTTTTCTTATCACACCCTGGGTCTTCTGATACCTTTGGATGGGCGGTTTAACAGTAGAGTTTACATAAGCATTGAGGCTAATTTTATCCCTTCATGGCAGCAGCAATTGCGAGAAGCTATCGTGTTGATATGGGCCAATATTCCTGCAGAACAGTTTCCACTTCTAGTGGAATCTATGTCACAACAAATTGCTGTAGTTCTGAAGGCCAAAGAAGGTCCAACACGCTACTAGATGGTTGTCTCTAATAAAGTGGCCATTTACCATATATACATATCAATAAAACTATCGTACTCAAGCTGTTTGTGTGTCTGTAGAGAGATATTGCTATTATTAGTTATTAAAGTCCTGTGATCACAGCAGCCTCGGCTTTTATTTAAGCAGGCAGTCTGTTGTGTGAAAGGGTGTAACTATAGGTGTGTATTAATGGGCAGAGGCAGGAGGGGCATCTCTAATGTGAGCTAGAAGGCTTGTAGATACAATGAACAGTGATCAGGCTGCAGCTAAACTACATCGGTAACATGGCAGACAATGATAACATCTTCATGTTATTGAATTCATAAGAAGAAAAACGGTTTTTAGATATATTTGAGATAGGTGAAATGCTTTACAGTCTGTTTTTATGTGTATAATGGATTAAATGATTTTAGGCTTACCCCTACAAATGAATGGCGAAAAGAAGGGGAGGATTCAATAAAGCACCGTGTTATATTAGAGGGCCATGGAACGATACTAAAGATCAAGGATATTACTAAAGATGATCAAGGAATATATATTTGTGAAGCAAAAAATGAGATGGGCTCTGCTCAGCAAAAGTTTCATGTTCTTGTAGAAGGTAATAACAAGTTTTATATTGTCAGGCTTTACCCTAAAATTGCTCTTTTATAATGATGATTGTAAATCCCCTAGCCAAAAGCCCCCCCCCCCCCTCAATTCAGCTGTTTATATAGGGGAACTACAATGTCAAACGTGAAAGTGAAGAATAACAAGTCAATTCAGTGAACATCCATGCCATCCATTATTTTAGTTTTCGGGGCCTTTCAAGAATGGCTTGCCATAAATTTCAAAAAAAGGGTGTATGACCAAAGGAAATAAAACAGGATTTGAAAGGAGGGGTTTCTCAAGTGCGTTAGTTCCCACAATGGAGATTGAAAAATACCCCCGATTATACAGACTTTACCAACTTTCTACATCATCTAAATCATACACGTTTACATGGGGTGGCTTCAGGGTTAGTGAAAGTATTCCTGTCATACTCCTGGTGGTCTAGAGTGGTTTAGCGGTTAATACATAATAATGCAGTTGGTCTAAGTTGAAGAAGAGGGTCAATATTGATATACATTATACATGGTGATTATGGGTTAACATCTAATATCCCTGGAGGACTATGGTGCTTAAGTGGTTAACACAACCATTTATTGTAATTATATTATTATATCGTTTAGGAGTTGCAGGGGTTGGTGGTGGTCTCAGGCAGGAAATGCGCTTATAATTTAATTTTATTTAATAAATAGGCCCAGAATTCTTATAAAGTTCTCGGGCACTTTTGATAAAGAGCTCCAAATCTCCTGGGTCCCACCTCTGGATCCATACCTATTGGGAGTACAAGGGTCCCCTTCACCCTCATTCCACCAGGTGAATTGTCTGGCAGTCTATGGGAGTTATGAAATAAGCCGCACAAGCACATAGCTTAGCACCAATGGCCACCTATGCAGTCTATTCTTAAGATTTTATTTAAAATGTCCTAATAGGGTATTTGAAACAGGGGTGTCAAAACCCAGAGAACCCGGTAAAGAAACCTATAATTTTAGACATGATCCTCTAATTTAAGTATTGTTCCCCATTTCAAGAAAACATTATGTATTTGATGTATTGTTTTCAGATTATATCACCGTTGTAAACTGTTTTATTCACTATTTTTCAGAGCCTCCCAGATGGGAAAAAAATCTGAAGAGCTCTATACAAGGAGTCGGGTCTGAGGTTATCCTGAACTGTTCAGCCACTGGGACACCTGAACCAGAAATCCAATGGCAAAAAAATGGAATCCTTTTAAAAAGTAAAATAAAAAAATATAAACTCAAAGTAATTTCTGTAGTTGTTGTACTTTTACTTTACATTTGTAAGTTCACAACGTAATGTCCTTCATATGATTTTTATTTGACCAATATCAAAGGGGCTTTGTCTGGGCTGCCCCTCTTCAAAACAAAGCCCACCTACCCACTCCGGGAGGTCGCACATTTTTCCTGCAGCTACATATGAATGAGCGAACATGTAATACAATGTCACGCCAAGTCCTCCAGAACAGAAGCTTCTCTTTGTGGTGCCTATTCACACTGGCTAATATGTGTAATAACCATAGGCCATAATTGCGCATATGGGAAGGGTTTGTCCTTGAAAATGTAGTAAAATTTGTACTCAAATACAGTACACATAATTTCAGAATTAGCTATTAAAGTTACTCCTTCTAGATACTATGATGTTCCTTTACAAATCCAGGGCTGCAGAGAATATCTTTAAGCACTGCTCTTACCATGCAGACCCATCTCCAGAATACAGACTTCTATGTACAGAAGTCTATATTCAAACAATGGACTGTATTTATTTTAGGATATATTCTAGTAAACTTTTAAGATTGACAAACGCACGCAAGGAGCTTGTGTGTCATGTGTTAGAACCTCATGACAGGATAGTCTCTCTTCTCTGAGTGAAACAACTGATAATACATTGTTGTCTACTGTTTACATAGTGATCATTTGTCATGTAGTATAGATTAATGACTTAACTATTTATTTATTTTTCTTATATCAAGGAGAAACTCTTCCTCACAATCATAAGATGATAGGAGGTATAATGTTCATTCACTCCCTTCAACTATCGGATAGTGCAGTGTACCAATGTGAAGCCTCCAACAAGCATGGGACAATTCTCACCAGTGCCAACATTGATGTTCTAGGTATGTCCACCTCAATAATTTAAGGAAAATTATGCCTCAAGAGGCTACAAGCAAATAACTATGAGGGTATGTGCACACGCTAGCTGGCTTTTACGGCTGAAATGACAGACTGTTTTCAGGAGAAAACAGCTGCCTCGTTTCAGCCGTAAAAGCTCCTCCTCGTATTATGCGAGGCGTCTTTGACGCCTGTAATCTTGAGCTGCTCTTCATTGAGTTCAATGAAGAACGGCTCAAATTACGTTGCAAAGAAGTGACCTGCACTTCTTTGCCGAGGCAGTCAATTTACGCGTCGTCGTTTGACAGCTGTCAAACGACGACGCGTAAATTACAGGTCGTCTGCACAATACGTCGGCAAACCCATTCAAATGAATGGGCAGATGTTTTCCGACGTATTGTAGCCCTATTTTCAGGCGTAAATCGAGGCATAATACGCCTCGTTTACGCCTGAAAATAGGTTGTGTGAACCCAGCCTGAATCCTATTTGAACCACCGTTTCAGTGGTTAGCAGTTCTGCCTTGCATTATGGGGCCATGAGTTGAAAACTGACTAGGACTCCATTTGCATGGCGCTTGGTCCGATTAACATTTCCTAGTTATCATCAGAATTCAATAGTTTCTGGGTAATTGTAATGAGAGATACCTAGTGTCAATGCAGGGAAAGTTCAACGATAAGCAAGAGCTGTTATGTGGGTAAACAGCGGGCGGCCGCACATTTGCTCTTGGGATATGTAGTATTACATGGCGGCAATTAAAATGAATGGAAGACCATGAAATAGATATTGTCAGTGACTCCTCTCTTGCTATGGAGGAGCTATTACTAATAATAACAATAATAATGATATGATTCAGTAGTAATAGTATACGGTTTTTGCAAACATAGGTCTATGAGTTGTGAATACGCATTCACAATTACATTTTTTTGCAGTTTTATACAACCATTATTGGTTATTTTATGTATTGTTATAGTAACTGTTTTTTGCCATCCTATAGATATTGTACCATTGATATTCACTCATAAGAACAAGACATATAGAGAAGTGTGGGGGCAAAATGTCTCATTACTTTGCGATAGTTTCGCATTTCCTGTGGCTGATAAAACATGGTAAGTGAATTTTCCTTTAGCCTGTTAGAAGGTACAAAAAGAAACGCTGTCTACTAGTCTATGGTTCTATACTTACTTAATTTGTATTTATGTTGCACCATACTGTACAGTATCTTTGATACAATTGGTTTGCCTGTTGAATACGTATACATCAATAAATGGTGGCATGAATTTACTAGGAGATCCTAAGAACTCAAATATGACCACTCTGAGCAAGATAACCAGAAATTGTGTCTCTTGGCTACTTAGAAGAGGAAGTAATATGGATATAGCATTTATTTTTGTATTTTGAACCAAGGGCGTTATGTATTTCAAGTGTTTATGAATCAGAACTGGGTATATAAATGACACTAACATTAAATAAAGTGTATTTCTATAAGGTTTCATGGAAGGAGAATAGTACAACCTAAAGGAGACCATTACATGATAGACAAAGCTGGTACCCTTCATATTCGAGAGTTGGAAGCAGAGGATTCTGGCTTATACACATGTGAGGTATCAAACACCAAAGGAAGCACATCAGTTGCGGCAAACCTCATACTTCGAGGTATTGTACATTAACTATTGGAAGGTTATACTGTGCTTGATATACAGTAGATTACACTGCGCTCTACTAATGTGCTAACTTTATATATGTGTTTCTTCATTAGAACCTACGAAAGGGTATGTGTCTCCTGAGAACCCATGGGTTAGGAGATGGCACTCCATAACATTGACATGTCATGTTCAATGCGATCCCCACCTCTGTTCTTCTGTGAGGATTACCTGGATGAAAGATGAACAGGAGATCCGAAAGAACAACAAAAGGTATTAGTTCCAAAACGTAAAACCAAATAAAACCAATAACTACACTAAGTAAAGCTTTATATATATAATATATATATATTACTAAAAAAAAATGGCTACCATGATGACCAATGACACAAATTACAAAGTCCCTCTTCCAATCGAATTATACAGATGCTCTGCTGATTTTGAAAAGGGACGCAGGAGTGAGGCTCTTGATTTCCCCATGCTTGCTCTTCCCTATTACCCACTCACATTGGAAGCAATTCCTATAATAGGAATAACAGAAGGCACAACGCTCTACCGGATCCGGTGTATGAGGCACCCCTTTAACTTACAATGAGGTCTGTTGGTTTTCCGACAGAGTGACAGTCATTTTAACTGGGAAAAAAATTATGGTATGCAGCAGAAATTTGACAGACTTTGCAACAGATGTGAACATAGCTAAAATAACAATTGTGTGGTCCTTGCCAGCTTTTTTAACAAATAGCCTCTGGTAACAACAACAAAAACCACAACAGGTTCCAAAATGTTGTATTTTATTTTTTTCAAAAAAGGAAACCAACATTCAGAAACCAGGTGGGATAAAGTAAGTATGCCTTTCCTACTTCCACAATCATTAAGAGGGTAATTCGCAGCCAAGTATTACTAGTTGAATTGACAAGATTAGTTACTTATCAGAAAGTGCGACCACCTCTATAAAAGCAGAACTTGGGCAGTTTGGTATTCTAAAACACTCAAGTATGTGTCTATATCATGCCAAGAAGAAAGGACATCAACCATGACATCAAAGAAGCAATTGTTGCTGCTCATCAATCTGAGAAGGTATGTAAATCCTTCATTCTGCAGTGAAAAGGAATGTTCATAAATGGAAAGTCTTCAAGACAGTTACCAATCTTCCCAGGAGTGGGCATCCGAAACCGTGTCACGCTCAGAGATATAAAGAAAAAAACAAAAGCTGCCTCTCCTGACCTACAGACCTCTATGCGCACAATAGATTTTTATGTTCATGACCGCACAATTAGAGACAGACTTAACAAGTATGGCTTTCATTAAAGCAGAGGTGGGGAACCTTTTATAACATCATTTGCTGGCCATACAAAATTATCAACTTAAAACTTAGCCTGCTATAATTGGTCAAATATTTAATTAAACTCACCCCTAATCTGATGGCTGGAACTGCTTCTCTTTGGTAAGGCGTGTGATGTTAGCCGGTATTGATGATGTTGCAACTGCGTCGTTCAGTCTGGAGTGCAGTCGACTCTTTACAATGGTAGGTTTTGAAAAGAACTGCTCACAGCAATAAATTGTTCCGACTTACTTAAAGGGGTTTTCCCATCAGGAACATTTATGACATAACCACTGAATATGTCATAAATATCAGATAGATGCGGGTCCCACCTCTGGGACCCGCACCTATCCCTAGAACGGGGCTCCCTAAACTCCGTTCTACCTCCCTGTGTTCCGGCTGATTTCCGACCATGAAGAAAAACACAGCGTTGTTACTCTGTTTCCGTAACTACTATTCAGTTCTATGGGACTTACGGAAATAGCGTAGCTCAGCAAGCTACGCTGTTTTCTTCTTCATGGTCGGAAATCACACGAGTCAGTCACAACACAAAGAGGTAGAACGGTGTTTGGGGGCCCTGTTCTAGAGATAGAGCTGGGACCCAGAGGTGGAACACGCATCTATCAGACATTTAGGACATATTCTGTGGATATATCATAAATGTTCTTGATGGAAAAAAAAACCTTTGAGTCAACTGACTTCACTTCATGCGTTTAGGACAGGTCCTATCCTATGTCTACACTACAGCTAAATTTCTACATTTATGCCTCAGCTAAGTTTCTAAACTTTAGGTCCGGAGCAGGAGGAGGGCAGATGGAGTCAAGTACTGTCATTCACTACTAGTGAATAAGGATGTGATGGTCTGAGTGCGGAGGTCAGTGCGTGCCGGCTCGGGAGTGGACCAGTCCACTCACCTGACCTGAGTCTCCTGATGTCAGGTGACTCTGGTCAGGTGACTGGACTGGTCCACTCCCAGACAGGCATCTACCGGCCTCACTCAGACCGATACTTGGCTCAGACCGCCGCCCTCCTCCTGTTCCTAAATGTAAGTGAGTAGAGCGGACAGAGCCAAGGAGACAATGACACAGCGGCAATTATAGTGTGGTCAGGGCATGCTGTGACGGGAGTGGAACAGTACAGTCAGCTGACCACACATCACTGTGCCGGCCTGGGAGTGGACCAGTCCAGTCACCTGACCTGAGTTACCTGACCTCACGTCACTGACTCAGGTCATGTGACCGGACTGATCCACTCTTGGGCCGGCACGCACTGACCTCACTCAGACCGCCGTCGCCATACTTGGCTTCATCTACCCTTTTCCTGCTCCTAAACGTGAGAGTAGGGCGGACGGAGCCAAGTAGCAAATTTGGAAGCGCGGTCTGAGGCACGTTAGCCCGGACCAAATGATGGGCCGAACATCCCCCACCCCTACATTAACCCCTTAACAACATGTCACGTACTGGTACGCAGCAGCTGTTAAGGGGAAGTATGGAGCGGGCTCACGGGCTGAGCTCACTCCAAACACAGCGGGTGACGGCTGTGTTACACAGCCGAACACCTCACTGCAACAGGCGGAATCAAAGATCACTTTGATTCTGCCCGTTTAACACCTCAAATATTAGAATCAGGGGGGTGCCACCTCAAATACGCCATCGCACCCACTCACGGCACGATTGGCCATTTACAGTGGTTATGGCAGCTTGGGGGCCTAATAATGGCCCCCGGGTCTGCCATCTTTGTATTCCTTTAACCTCATTTAAAATATTAAAAGTAAAAAAAAACCTTTTCCCACTTTTTCCCTAAAGCAATGTTAAAAAAAATAAAAGTTAACATAACTGGTATCATCTGTAAAAGTCTGAACTATCACAATATAGCATTATTAAGCTCGCTCGGTGAACGACGTAAAAACAAATATATATATACAGTGAAGGAAATAAGTATTTGATCCCTTGCTGATTTTGTACGTTTGCCCACTGTCAAAGTCATGAACAGTCTAGAATTTTTAGGCTAGGTTAAATTTACCAGTGAGAGATAGATTATATAAAAAAAAAAAAAAGAAAATCACATAGTCAAAATTATATATTTATTTGCATTGTGCACAGAGAAATAAGTATTTGATCCCTTACCAACCATTAAGAGTTCAGCCTCCTCCAGACCAGTTACACGCTCTATATCAACTTGGTGCCTGCATTAAAGACAGCTGTCTTAAATGGTCACCTGTATAAAAGACTCCTGTCCACAGACTCAATTTATCAGTGTGACTCTAACCTCTACAACATGGGCAAGACCAAAGAGCTTTCTAAGGATGTCAGGGACAAGATCATAGACCTGCACAAGGCTGGAATTGGCTACAAAACCATAAGTAAGACGCTGGGTGAGAAGGAGACAACTGTTGGTGCAATAGTAAGAAAATGGAAGACATACAAAATGACTGTCAATCGACATCGATCTGGGGCTCCATGCAAAATCTCACCTCGTGGGGTATCCTTGATCCTGAGGAAGGTGAGAGCTCAGCCGAAAACTACACGGGGGGGAACTTGTTAATGATCTCAAGGCAGCTGGGACCACAGTCACCAAGAAAACCATTGGTAACACATTACACCGTAATGGATTAAAATCCTGCAGTGCCCGCAAGGTCCCCCTGCTCAAGAAGGCACATGTACAGGCCCGTCTGAAGTTTGCAAATGAACATCTGGATGATTCTGAGAGTGATTGGGAGAAGGTGCTGTGGTCAGATGAGACTGAAATTGAGCTCTTTGGCATTAACTCAACTCGCCGTGTTTGGAGGAAGAGAAATGCTGCCTATGACCCAAAGAACACCGTCCCCACTGTCAAGCATGGAGGTGGAAACATTATGTTTTGGGGGTGTTTCTCTGCAAAGGGCACAGGACTACTTCAATGGGACTTCTTCAATGGGAGAATGGATGGAGCCATGTACCGTCAAATCCTGAGTGACAACCTCCTTCCCTCCACCAGGACATTAAAAATGGCTCGTGGCTGGGTCTTCCAGCACGACAATGACCCGAAACATACAGCCAAGGCAACAAAGGAGTGGCTCAAAAAGAAGCACATTAAGGTCATGGAGTGGCCTAGCCAGTCTCCAGACTTTAATCCCATCGAAAACTTATGGAGGGAGCTGAAGATCCGAGTTGCCAAGCGACAGCCTCGAAATCTTAATGATTTACAGATGATCTGCAAAGAGGAGTGGGCCAAAATTCCATCTAACATGTATGCAAACCTCATCATCAACTACAAAACACGTCTGACTGGTGTGCTTGCCAACAAGGGTTTTGTCACCAAGTATTAAGTCTTGTTTGCCAAAGGGATCAAATACTTATTTCTCTGTGCACAATGCAAATAAATGTATATAATTTTGACAATGTGATTTTCTGTTTTTGTTTTTTTTATATATAATCTATCTCTGACTGGTAAAATTAACCTAGCCTAAAAATTCTAGACTGTTCATGTCTTTGACAGTGGGCAAATTTACTAAATCAGCAAGGGATCAAATACTTATTTCCTTCACTGTATATATATATATATATATATATATATATATATATATATATATATATATATATATATATATATATATATATATAAAACCTGCAAATTGCTGTTTTTTGGTCTCCTTAGCTCTCCAAAAAAAATGAATAAAAAGTGATCAAAGAGTCGCATGTACCCCAAAATGGTGTCGGTGAAAACTACAGCTCGCCCCGCAAAATTTAAGCCCTCAGACCCCTAAATTGATAGAAAAATAAAAAAGTTATGGCTCTCAGAATATGGCAACACAAAACATTTTTTTAAGCATATAGTTTTATTTTTGGAATAAGTGGAATAACATAAAACAAAACATATAAATGTGGTATCGCCGTAATCTTATCAACCTGTAGAATAAGGTGAATATATCATTTCTACTGCCTGATGGATGCCGTAAAAACAAAACCCCCCCAAAAATGGTGTAACCGCTGTTTTTTGCCCATTTCACCCAACAAATATTATTTTTTTCAGATTTCCAGTACATTATGCAGTACAATAAAAGGTGCCATACAAAAAAAGCCCTCATATGGCTATGTCGATGAAGAAATAGAAAAGTTATGGCTTTTGAAAGGAGGGGAGGAAAAAACAAAAATTAAAAACATAAATTGGTCTGGTCTTTAAGGAGTTAAAGGGTGACTAAGAAAAAGCCCCTTTTCTCAAAAAAGAATATGGCAGCATGATTTAGGTTTGCAGAATTGTATCTGAACAATATCCTTTGGACTGATGAGTCCAAGGTGGAGGTGGAGGCATAAGCCAAACACAGCGTATCACCACTGACACCTCATACCGACTGTCAAGCGTGGTGGTGGAGGATGACGACTTAGGCTGGGTTCACACGACCACATTAACGTCCGTAATGGACGGACGTATTTCGGCCGGAAGTCCCGGACCGAACTCAGTGCAGGGAGCCGGGCTCCTAGCATCATAGTTATGTACGATGCTAGGAGTCCCTGCCTCTCCGTGTCCCGTACTGAAAACATGATTACAGTACGGGACAGTTGTCCTGCAGCGAGGCAGGGACTCCTAGCATCGTACATAACTATGATGCTAGGAGCCCGGCTCCCTGCACTGAGTTCGGTCTGGGACTTCCGGCCGAAATACGTCCGTCCATTACGGACGTTAATGTGGTCGTGTGAACCCAGCCTTAGGTTTGTTTTGCAGCCACAGAAAGTGGGAAATTTGCGGTCATTGAATGGCCAAGTCAAAGTTCAGATCTCAACTCTCTTGAGATGATGTGGCGAGATCTCATGAGAGCTGTGCATAAACTAATGCCCTCAATGATCTGAAGGAATGTTGTAAAGAAGATTTGCCAAAGTTTCTTGAAAACACTGTGAGAAACTGGTAAACTTCTACATGAAATGTTTATTTCATAATATTGTTGCCACAGGTGGTTTTACATGTTACTGAACAATAGGTTGTACTTTCTTTTACACATGGTTTATGAATGTTGGTTTTCCTTTTGAAAAAAAAATCACAACATATTGAATCTGTGTTTCTTTGAGTGAATTTCCCGAAACAAATTAGTTTATTCTGGCGAAATAAATTTGCAGTGAATTGCAAGTGCCCCGTATTGCCCTGAAAACTCTTGTGTGACTCTCTGATGTCTTCTAGGACTGTTTCCAACCAGTAGCTTATCCTGGTTTGGCTTTTTATAGTAGATATGACTCATCCACCTATACCCCTCATGTTTGGCTGTGCTAGAAGGAGGGATAACTGCAATGCGCTTTCTGAAGGCTGCCTTCAAGGTCCAAGGTCATTTGATTATTTTTCTAATCCCCAAAATTTTCGGAATTCGCTGAATTCAAAACTTTTTGAAAATTCAGACCGAATTCGATTTCTGTAGAATCAATTCGATCATCTCCAGTACACACCATCGTTACTTGGGCACTGATAAATAAAAACATAGAATTGAAGCAGGATGTACTTTATATTTACCATGACTGTACCTAGTTATGATTACTACAGAGCTGGCGGGGGACAACCATCCTATCGTGCTGTCTCTTTGGTGCCGAAGATCAGATTACAGCTCTTATTTTGGTATTGGGAGGTGGTTAAATAGAAACAGCAATTGGTGATTTTGGTGAACCTATTGGTTTTTTGTTTGCTAACACTTTGTTTGCATGCTCTTTATTTAACACAGAATACAAGTGCACTCAAACACTTTGTCAATAAATGACATAAACTGGCAAGATGGTGGTACCTATAAATGCATTGGCAGTACTTTGCTAGACTCAATGGAGGCTGAAAGTCACCTGACTGTACGAGGTAGGTAGAGTAAAATCCAGAGTGTGATTTGTACATCTTAAGGTCTCATGCAAAATGCTGTATTAAGGATCTGTGTTGAATAGATCTAAATAATTGCAGGACATTTTTGATATTTATTGTTTTGCTAATTGTCTTGAATGAAGGTGATTTTTTATTTAAATAATTGGAATTTCACAATAGACCATGCATCTTGTCTCCTCTTTGCCTTTCCTTGACATTTGCTTTTGTAATATACCAGTACTAGTGATTGTGAATAGTTTGCCAACTATAACTATTTGTGGTAAAAATCCCTTTAACCCCACAGGAAATAACACAATGGCTGTGTGTTACAGGGCTGTACAGAAGTTGCCAAACAGTTCCCCCTCTTTGACGTCACTCAGTGCTCTGCAGTTATTGGCTGAAGCTGCACCTAACAGACTTGCCGCTCAACCCACTCCCCGTATTCACTCTGCACATAATATTGGTAATACTGTGCGCTCTCTAAAATGGAGAAGAAATCTCTCAATATTTACAGTATTCTGCGCCCAGTACATGCAGGATGCGGGCAGAACAGGAAGCCTGTGAGGTGCTGCTTCAGCCAATAGCTGCAGACCAGGAAGTCATGTCGGAGAGCCCAGTAACATGCAGCCAATTTGTTATTTCCAGTGGTGTTAATTACCTGTAGTCAGTTGGGTAGGGGAAGTATGAAGCAGGCTCACGGGCTGAGCTCGCCCAATACAATGGGACTGTCGGCTGCATGTTACAGCCGAGTCTTCACTGTAACGAGTGGGATCACGCTCAAGCGCGATTCTGCTGGTTTAACCCCTTAGATGTCACAGTCAATAGTTATAAGAAAGAGGGGGGCGACCGGATTGCGGGGTGCCGACGGTTGTTATGGCAGCCTGGGGTCCTAATAAAGTATATTGTCAATACATTAGTATTGCAGTATATAGTGTAAGCGATCCAACAATCAATGGTTCAAGTCCCCTAGTAAAAATCTGTTAAATAATATTTTTTTCATGTACAAAAAAATATATATTAAAAGTTCAAAAAACGCCTATTTTTCTTCTAAAGCATTATAAAAAATGTAATAATAAACATAATTGGTATCCCTACACCTGTAAAAGTCTGAACTATTACAATATTAAAAAAAATTAACATGAACTGTGAACTCCGTAAAAAAAATTGTAAAATGCAAATTCCCTCTTTTTTTGGTCACCTCATCTGCCACAAAAATGTGATCAATAACTTGCATGTACCCCCAAAATGGTACCACAAAAAACGACAGCTCATCTCACAAAAAACAAGCCCCCTATCGCTCAATAAAAAGAAAAAATTAAAAAGTTATGGCTCTCAGAATTTGGCGACACTAAAATAAATGTTATTTTTTATACTTGATTTTTTTCCTAGTAAAAGCAGTAAAATATGAAAAACTATATAAATTTGGTATCAGCGTAATTTTATTGACCCGCGTTCAATTGCACGGTGAACGCCGTAAAAAACGAAGCGCAAAAAAATGGCGAAATCGCTTTCCTCCACAAAAAAATTGTTTTACTGTTTCCTAGTACATTATATGGTACAATAAATGGAAATTCCATGAACAACTACAACTCATCCTGCAAAAATCAAGCCCTCATAGAGCTATATCGTTGGAAAAATAAAAAAGTTAGGGCTTTTGGAAGGTGGGGAGGAAAAATATTTAAATGAAAATCCGAAAAATTATTGTGGGGGGAAGGGGTTAATAGAAAAAAACCCAAGAAGTGCTGAGATTACTTAATTGATCACTCTTTAGGGGATAATTTTAAATATAAAAGAAAGCTCATATTAGTGGAAAGTTAATACAGATCTAAAACAGACTAAGGTCTTATGCAGACGAGCGTGTAACTCGTCCGTGTGACGGCCGTTAAAAAAACGTCCGTTACACGGACGCATGTATTTCAATTGGACCGCTTGCTGCTGCTGTTTCAATGGCCCGTGTGAAGGGTCCGTGGAAAAATAGGACATGTCCTATTTTCGTCCGTTTTCACAGATCCCTCAAAAGACTCAAGTCTATGAGGGATCCGTGAAAACGGGTCCCGCACTGGTGCAACTTGGACGTGAAAAACTGCCGTTTTTCACATTCGAGTTTGCACTCGGTCGTGTGAATCCGGCCTAACTGTCTCTTCTTTCATTATTTCAAGATGATTAGTGATAGTGTTTAAAAACTAAGCAAACATAATAATATATGCTGAGACTATATAGATAAATCTATATTCTCCTATATCATTCATTTGTTATAGCGTTTCTTTATTTTGGTAGATGTTGCAATGCCTCCTGAAAATGTACAGCTTTTGGAAAAGCAGGACCGTAGTGTTGTGCTGTCCTGGTCACCAGGTGACAGCCACAACAGCCCCATCTCAGGTATGTCATTAGCCTCATTATTTATTATTATTTCCCTTTATTTTTAAAGCATCAACATATTAGGCCTTGTCATCCATGTGAAAGTCCGTGTTGTGTCCATGTGCGTTCTGGATGTCATTTTTTTACATCCGTATGTCGTCCCTTTTTTTCTCCTCTGCAATCACTTCTTGGTCTCACTTCTCTTTCTATTACGCATCGCTTAGCAACGGATCTGTGAAAAACGGACAGCACCAGAATAGGGTATGGTGTGAGTTTCTTGCAATGGACACATGCTCCGTTGAAAAAAACAGATGTGTGCAAAGCCGCATTGAATTGTATCGGTCATTGTGCTGTCCGTTGTTAAAATAGACAGCACACGGACGAGAAATTCATTTGTGTGAATAAGGCCTTACACAGATGTACAACAATTGGGATGTAGATAAAAACTCCAATGAAACACATACAGAACCACAATATAGCTCAAAATCTAAGCGGATCAATCTAATCTGATCACTTGATGTACAGATGTGTGCTTTCTTACGCGTTTCCCCTTATCTCAATATATCCTGACATGTGTGGCACCAGATGACCAGGTTTGCAAGAAAAAATTATGAGATATCTTTGTTATGTGTGTGTCTGTGTGGCCACCCAGTGGTTGTATTGTGATTTGCAGCCTGTCAAGGGTTTTTCTAGCATGTCACGATATTGTATTGAATTGGTTTCAAGAGAAATTGGAGTCCTTAACCAAATTCAAGCAAAGGTAAGGCTGGACACATTTGTAGTAGGTGAGAAAACAGCCGTGGTTTGTGGGGATCATGGGCTGCTATAAAGAAGCATATTATTTTTTGAAAGCCTGTTTAAAAGGGCGATCCAGTCAAAATTCTTTTCCACTATTCTTATACACATGTGAAATGATTGTAGCAAAATAAAATTTCTGAGCAAACCTCAATGATTTGAACGGCTCTTTGCTTAGAACGCTGTATCAGATTTAGAGTAATAGAAATCTCTGAGCAGTGCCAAGGGGGTTCAAGCACTTTATCAAGCCTATCATTCTGGAAATCAGAGGCATCAAAGACATGATATTCTGCCATGGATCTCTGACATATCAGAAGGGGTTTTTCCTTTTAAAGGGTTTTTCCCACCATTATAAGTGATGGCAAATTGCTAGGGTATGCCATCACTTCCTGATTGATGGAGGTCTGACTGCTGGGACCCCCACTGAGCCTCAGGAGGAAGGGACAATAACACTAGTCAAACACTGCGGCTCCTTCATAGTTTTGACCGCTGTGCAGGGAAGAATCAGGGGAGTCCCCGGTCGCTTCATTCTCGGGATGTTGGACCCCCACTGATCATAACATTATGGCATATTCTAGCAATATGCCATAAGATTATAAGATGCGAATAGCCATTTAAACTATTTGCATGTAGAGGACAGTTTAATAGGGAATGATAGTGACGTCCGGAAAGGGGGGTTCCTGCCTGTGGAAAATACTGCGGCCCTGTGTGGATAGTAGTTATGAAGGACAGTAGAAATAGTTATACAATAATTTGAGGGTAAAGTGTAATAACTTAAATTTTATCCTCAGGTCGATTAAAAGCCAATTAAGAACCTAAGCGAGGGGGGGGCATTCATGACGGATTGTAGTAATGAGAATTATGTCTCTTTGGAAATGTTGCATAAGAGAAAGTATCACTGCTTGGAGGTAGAAACCTAGAAACGTAAAAGATTGACGGCAGAAAGAGATCACATGGTCCATCTAGTCTGTCCTTATATTATGTTAGGACAGATATATGTTTATCGCAGACATGGGATAGATATTCTAGATGTGCGGAATGAAGGAGGGATACCCGAAGATGGTAAACTTGTGAATAAATAATTACTAAACCATTTATTCCCTTATTTATTCATTTTATGTTTTCCAAATTACTTTTATCTTTCTAGAGTTTATTATCCAGTCCATAAAGAGCATTGATGAGACAGGAGAATGGGAAGATGTAGCCAATGTCCACGGAAATGTCACCTCAGTTCATGTGCAGCTTATTCCCAATTTTAAGTACCTATTCCGTGTCTTTGCTGTGAATGGAATTGGGAAAAGTCCTCCAAGTCTTGTCTCAGAAAATTATGGCACGCCACCTGCAGGTAACTGTACCGAATGAATAGCTAAACATAGTAACTTAAAGGGTAACTAAACTTTTAAAAAACTTTTGACACGTCATAGTGACATGTCAGAAGTTTTGATTGGTGGGGGTCCGAGCACTGAGTTCCCCACGGATCGCTAAAATGAAGCGGCAGAAGCACTCAGGTGATTGTTCCTGATCCGCTTTCATCGGAAAGCCGAGTGACCAGTGTACGGACTCGTAGACTTTCTATTGGTGCTCGCAAAGTGCTTTTTTTTTTGTATTATTTGCAGTCACAGTACCTGCACATTTATGTCACATTGTTAGGATGCGCTGACCAATTTCGTGTTGTTTGTATTGAAAAAGTAACTCTGACGCGTGTAAGTTATATTCTATAGGGCCTTTCATCCCAGTGAATTGCATTTTGGAGATTATAGAACTGCATAATGGTTTGTATTACAAATATTGTCCAAGTGAAATACAAATGAAGCTGAATTTGTCATTTGGCACATGATATTATGATGTGTTCTGTATGGTTGTCTATAGGATTGCATGTAAACCTCCTGAGTTATCTGAATAAGGTATCTTCATCTTTAAATTCCATTTTACAGCTTACCGTTTAAACATCAAAGGTACATTCCAAAAAATGACTTTTGGCACTCTTTAGGTATTGAGGATAAAAGTCTGCTTGTTAGACCTCAGCCTCTAGGCCTCTCCACTTATCCCAAGAATGGCTTGTCCATTGTGCTATCACTGTTTATTGTAGTGTATATGTCCTCTCGACTGTTTCTATATCTCCCATAGACTATGAGGAAAGGAGATTGTATGTGTGGCCACTTTTCCACCAAAAACAGAGAACTGTGCACTCCATTTTTAGTATTGGTGGTGTTCTGACAAACCAATGGAAATGCCATAAAAGTCACCAGCCCTTACTAAAATGGTAACTAAACTTTCAGAAAACTTCTGACATGTCATAGTGACATGTCAGAAGTTTTGATCAGTGGGGTTCCGAGCACTGAGACCCCCACCGATCGCTAAAACGAAGCGGCAGAAGCGGGTGAGCGCTGTGCCGCTTCGTTTCCGATCGCCTTTTCTTTCCAAGCTGATGTAGCGCTGTACGAGCTCATAGACTTTCTATTAAGTCCATACACCGTTACACTGGCTTTCCGAGAAAAGCCAATCAGAAACTATGCCGCTCAGCTCTCCCCCAAGCGAAAAGAAGCCGCTCACCTCTCCCGCAAGCGAATCTGCCACTACATTTAAGCGATCGGTGGGAGTCTCAGTGCTCACTATGACATGTCAGAAGTTTTCTGAAAGTTCAATTACCCTTTATTTATTACCTCAATTTAATAAGTAAAACTTAACATTCACAACCTAACCTTGGATCCTCACGCAATCGCAATTCGACTGCCATTGTAATGTTCCTGAGTTCCTAAGTATACCTGAATTAACGGAAACTTCAACTTTCTGGTTCAGACATATCACATTGTTGCGTCAATTAAATAAGTCGATTCAGTTCACTCCTGTGGACCACAAAGATGTGTATCGAAGGTCGTCTAGATCATCTTGCCATAAATATTTCTGGTTCACAAGGCGGACAACATTGTTATCCAGCATGTTAGCTTATTAATGGAACTATTTTTCCTTACCAAAAGAAGATGGAATGGAATAATTATCAGAAATCTGGTTCTACCATGTATGCTAGCAATGAAAGTCTGATTATATAGTTTTACAACTTAGTTTATTAGAACCATAATCCTGGCTTAATACTTAAAGGGGTTTTTCAGTTTTATCCAAATTTAATTTAATGGTATAAATGAAAAGTTCTACAACTTCCTAATAAACTTTGTGTTTTAATTCCTTACCATTTACAAGATATTTGTTTGCTGTGAATGAATGAGAACACTCTCTTGTTAACGCTCATAGTTTACAAACCTAAACATAACTAGTCCTGCTCTCTGTGAGAAGTAGATACAATTGTATCCAATCTAGGTAACGTGTGATAAAGATCAGCAGCGCATATCTCACTGATAGTTTTCTACAATATAAGGCCTCATGCACACGGCCGTGCCTGTAATCACGCCCCGCGATTGCTGGGATGGTCGGCCGCAGCCCGCATTTTCCGGCCATTCTCCCATACAAAGTATGGGAGCACGGTCCGTAAAATACAAAAGGTAGGACATGCTCCATAATTCCCGACACAGTACTACGGCACGGACATCTATCCGTAGCGATACGGAATGGTGTCCACGGCCAAGAGAACTGAATGGCTCCGTAATCCACAATTACAGTGATTTTTTATGGTCGTGTGCATGGGGCCTAAGGCCCCATGCACACGACCGTTTTTTAATCTATCCGTAAATACTGTCCATAAATACAGATCCATAGGCATCCATATTTCATCCGTATATACGGATCAGCAAAAAAGGGAGGCTGCTAATGATGTCACCAACATGTTGCATAGCAACATTTCCGTAAATACGGACAGTTTATGGATGCACATCCGTAGCCGTCCGAATTTATGGAAGCGCCTATAGGCTTCCATGGGAGAGTCCGTGCCGTAATTACGGACAAGAATAGGACAGGTTCTATAAATTTTTCAGCACGGACACCCATCCGTAAAAATACGGAAAGGTGTCTGTGGCCAATAGTAATGAATGGGTCCGTAATTATGGGCCGTAATTACGGATGAAATATACGGTCGTGTGCATGGGGCCTTAGGGTGTGTTCACATCTGTGTCGGTGTTCCGTTGATATGTTCCATCAGATCTTTCTTTTAGGGGAAACTATCAACGGAAAGGCAAACAAAACCCATAGCTTTCCATTAGCATTACCATTGATTTAAATGGTAATGCTTCCGTTGCTAATGGTTTCCGTTTGTGTCCCTTCTGTAAGGTTTCCGTTTATTTAGACGGAATCAATACCGCAGTCGAAAGTTATAGTTTCTGTTTGCCTTTCCGTTGATGGGTAACCCTGCTGGAAAGGTCTAACGGAACCCATCTACGGAATCTAACGTTAAAATTCAGACAAACGTAGCCAACCTCGGACGTGAGAAACGGCAGTTTTTTTTACATCCGAGGTGCACCCGCGCGGGACGCGTTATCACGCATCCCCCATAGACTAGAATCCTGCATGAAGCACAAAAAAAATAGGACATGTCCTATCTTTTCGCGGACCCTTCACATGCTCTGTTGAAGCAACGGTCGTGTGAACGGTCTCATTGAAATACATGAGTCACATGGACGAGTTAGACGCTCGTCTGAATGACCCTTTACAGTCTGTATTCCTGGCTGTTTAGCTCACAGAGCATTGCCTAGACTATATACCATTATATTCATGTTTCAGCTGAGACGTGGTATGTACAGGCTTGCAACCTCTGAATGTAAAAAAAAGTGCTCTCGGTCACTGCCTGCAAATAGATATCTTGAAATGGTGAGCAATTGAAACTAATATATTAGAAATTTGTATCATTTTTCTTTCATATCATTACATTTTAATTACCCAAAACCAGAAAACTGCTTTAATTTGGGAATACAAGAAAATGTCCAATTATGAGCAAATTGAAACTAAACACACTACGAAATAACAGAATTTTGTGTTGTCACTTAAAGGGAACCTGTCACCAGCATTTTAGCTATCAAGCCAGCAATACCTTGTGAAAGTGGGTGAAAAATCATTGTTATCTACCCCATAAATATAAGTAAGCTCTGTACCTTTAGTATTCCGTTTTTCAGCGGTCCCGAGCCATATGCAAATGAGCAGAAAAGAGTTAAATCTTCACTCGAAAAGAGTCCGATTTTCATTCCTCCGGCGTTTCAGAGTTGACTCCGCCTCCTTGTTTTTGATTGACAGCTTCTCTCACTCCAACGCACATGAAATCCCGCGCTTGCGCATTTAGACACTAAAGCAGCAGAAGCAGGGAAGGGTAGTGAAGCACGCATGCGCGATATTTGGAACGAGATTTCAGCATTTAGGGCTGGACAGGCGGCGGCGGTGGGCGGGGTTAAGATCCTGCATCATGGAGTAAAAATAAATTACCATAGGAGGCGCGAAAAGTTTAAACAAAAATATTTAGGGCAAGAGGAGGACTTCAGGAGAGAAGAGCACAGAAATGAACTTTGGACAGCTGCAGCCATTGAGGGGTCAGGCGATTTTATGGGTATATTCACACGCAGTGTTTCCAGACGTAATTCGAGCGTTTTACACCTCGAATTACGACTGAAAAAAATGCCCCTAATACGACTACAAACATCTGCCGATTTTACGGTGTTCTGTTCCCACGAGGTGTAATTTTACGTGTCGCTGTCAAAATACGGCGCGTAAAAAGACACCCACGAAAAAGAAGTGCATATCACTTCTTGGGACGTTTTTGGAGGCGTTTTTCATTGACTCCATTGAAAAACAGCTCCAATAATGGCCGTAAAATACGCCACGAAAAACGCGAGTTGCTACAAAAACGTCTAAAAATCAGGAGGTTTTCGCCTGAAAACAGCTCCGTATTTTCAGACGTTTTGGGTCACTGCGTGTGAACATACCCTAACAGGTAAGATGTTGATGACAGGATCCCTTTAAATATGAAAAAATAATAATGCTGAATGACTTCTTTTGTTTTTAGCTCCTGACAATAACCCACATACTATATTTGTTGAAGCAAATCATCCAGATGAAATGACAGTGAAATGGGAGGTGCGTTATAATAATAGTATGTAACTTGCCATATATTTTTAGGGGAAATCCCTTTTTTCTCTTTCAAAAATAGTTTTCTTAGTCTTTTGTATTGATTTGTTTGGTTAACCAAATATGTTGGTGCTAATATCTCCAAGTTTGAATCGCTATTCCAATCTAGTTATATTACATAATTCATAAAGGTCCAACATTCTGTGCTGACTTTTTTAATATATCTGTATAGTGGTAGGAGTTTGGTTTACCTGATACAGAGTGTTAAATGCCCTGCACAGACATACATTTAAAACATAAAATTCTATGACTGAAGCCACCACTAGAGGGAAGTATAAACAGTATGCAGTAAGCTCAAATGCTCCCCCTAGTGGTGGCTTCAAGCAGTCAGAATGTTATCTTTCAAATCTCTCTCTATGCAGGGGATTTGGAACTCTATATCAGAAAAACAAACAATTCAGATTTTAAAAAAACAAAACATTTTCAAGGGTGGATATCAATTGAAGGCTCAAAAGAGTTTTGGCTGCCTACTTAAGCAGGGCATTACGCCTTGCACACATTGGCATCATTCATACAAAGGTTGAATGGCACTGCTTTTATTCTGAATCACCCCTGCTTCTGATGCATGCACCACTAAACAGAAACTATTAATATGTTTGGAGGTTTTAAAGGTTAAAAAAAAAAGTGTTGTATCTGAGAAAGAAATGATTCCCCATGGAAGTGTTCTCTGTTACATGGTCCAGTATCTACTCAAGGGTTCCTGGTGATGTGTTGTATCATCTGTTTCAGCCTCTAAATTCAGATGAACAAAATGGTCCAGGTTTCGAGTACAAAGTTAGTTGGCGTTTACAGGGCGTGGAGACAGACTGGCATCATAAAAAAATGAATCGTCCACAATTTACAATAAAAAACACACCAACCTTTGTTCCATATGATATTCGTGTCCAAGCGGTTAATGATATTGGAGCTGGTCCTGATCCAGAGATACATACTGTATACTCGGGAGAAGACAGTGAGTACATTACTATAATGTTAATGAATGAAAGAAATCGGTATATGTTATTTACGTGACTGTTATAAATGATAAACAGGATTATTTTACCATTTCAGTGCTGAGGATGTGGATTGCAATTATTTATCGCTTTTTGTTGCTTTTCACCTATAGTCCGTGAAATATATTTTGATTTGTTTTTTATGAAAACTGATGACATTTTCTGTATGAATCTGTAAATAGCTGCACTGTTATATGTCATAACTATCTTTAAATCCTATTTATATTTGCTAAACAATGTCTTCCCCAAGCTTTTCTAACAGTACATAGCTTATAATTGTTTATCCCTACATCTTTTCCCTTTTTGTCTTATATGTTATATATATATTTTTTGAAGCCACTTTCTTCTGCAACGCTTTACAATAACATATCAATTGTAAGTTCAGTAGCCCAGTACTGCAGAGATACAGTTAGCAAGCTTATATAGCAACCCAGGAGCAGGAATAGTGACACAGATCTACATATTCTAAACACGGTGGAGCCGCAACTAAAACTATTTCTGTATCGCAGTGTGTATTACAGTGTGTCCAAATAAGGCTTCGTTCACATCTGCGTTGGCACTCCGTTCATGGGTTCCATCTGATTTTTCCGTCAGGGGAATCCATGAATGGAATCCAAACTGAAACAAACGGAAATCGTAGCAAACTGAAACCATAACAATAGCACAATCGACTACGGCATTGATTCCGTCAAAACAACGGAACCCTTAAACCACGGAGACAAACTGAAACCATTTGCACCGAATCAGTCACCATTGAAATCAATGGTGATGCAAACGGAAAACTATGGTTTCCGTTTGTTTCAATTTGGATTCCGTTCATGGGCTCCCCTGACGGAAAGGCCAGACGGAACCCATGAACTGAGTCCCAACGCGGATGTGAACAAAGCCTTACAAAGCCAGAGTTTATACAAATAACAGGACCATAAAAAGAGTAGATAACTCGACCATTCACACTAGGCTGTCCAAAACAAAAAAAATCAGGACCACAAATAGTGTAAATTACAGAGCCATATAGTGCACAAATAGCAGGGCCATACAGGGAACAAATAACAGAGGCATACACCGAGCTAACAAAGCCATAGATGGAGCAAATAACAGGGCCATTCAGAGTGCAAATGACCACAGAATACAGGTAGAAAAAAAACAGCCATAAACGGTGATAAAAACAGAGCAAACAACTCTATAAAAGGCATAAATAGCAGTGCCATACAGCGCACAAATAGCGGAGCCACAAGTAATAGCATCATAATGTGCTCACACACTGCCCACATACTTTAGATCAGTCAGATATTCGCCCATTCGTTTATTCACCCAGGCAATACCCATCCAGCTTCTCACTTACCCATACACTTATATACACCCATAAAAACATATACAGAGACACACATACCTATGCCCAAACTTACCTTTTCTTTCAGCATCCTCTATGTGTCCCCTGACACACTTTCTGTCACGTTATGATGTGCAAGCTTCAGTTACTGTGCTAACAGTTGTATTATGCTGCAGTGGAGATGGGTGAAATTTCACTACAGGGTGTTCCCTTTAAACCTGTATCCTAGATTAGTGATGTTAAGGGCAGATACCCTCTTTCAAGTGTTGTCTACAGAAATGAGTCTCATGAGCCTAGAAAAAAATGTTGATTTTTTTTTTCACCTTCCTCTAGGCAGTGCCCTCTGTGGATGCTGCCGCAGTGCCCTCTGTGGATGCTGCCGCTGTGCCCTCTGTGGATGCTGCCGCTGTGCCCTCTGTGGATGCTGCCGCTGTGCCCTCTGTGGATGCTGCCGCAGTGCCCTCTGTGGATGCTGCCGCAGTGCCCTCTGTGGATGCTGCCGCAGTGCCCTCTGTGGATGCTGCCGCAGTGCCCTCTGTGGATGCTGCCGCAGTGCCCTCTGTGGATGCTGCCGCAGTGCCCTCTGTGGATGCTGCCGCAGTGCCCTCTGTGGATGCTGCCGCAGTGCCCTCTGTGGATGCTGCCGCAGTGCCCTCTGTGGATGCTGCCGCAGTGCCCTCTGTGGATGCTGCCGCAGTGCCCTCTGTGGATGCTGCCGCAGTGCCCTCTGTGGATGCTGCCGCAGTGCCGTCTGTGGATGCTGTCGCAGTGCCCTCTGTGGATGCTGCCGCAGTGCCCTCTGTGGATGCTGCCGCTGTGCCCTCTGTGGATGCTGCCGCTGTGCCCTCTGTGGATGCTGCCGCTGTGCCCTCTGTGGATGCTGCCGCTGTGCCCTCTGTGGATGCTGCCGCAGTGCCCCCTGTGGATGCTGACGCAGTGCCCTCTGTGGATGCTGACGCAGTGCCCTCTGTAGATGCTGCCACAGATTCCTCTGTAGATGCTGCCACAGATTCCTCTGTAGATGCTGCCACAGATCCCTCTGTAGATGCTGCCACAGTGCCCTCTATAGATGCTGCCACAGTGCCCTCTGTAGATGCTGCCACAGTGCCCTCTGTAGATGCTGCCACAGTGCCCTCTATAGATGCTGCCACAGTGCCCTCTGTAGATAATGCAACACACCCCTAGATAATGCCACAGTGCCCTCTGTAGATAATGCCACAGTGCCCTCTGTAGATAATGCAACACACCCCTAGATAATGCCACAGTGTCCCCTGTAGATAATGCCACAGTGCCCTCTGTAGATAATGCAACACACCCCTAGATAATGCCACAGTGGTCCTCTGTATATACTGCCACAGTGCTCTCTGTAGATGCTGCCAGTGCCCTCCGTAGTTGCTGCCACAGTGCCCTCCGCAGATGCTGCCACAGTGCCCTCCGCAGATGCTGCCACAGTGCCCTCCACAGATACTGCCACAGTGCCCTCCGCAGATGCTGCCACAGTGCCCTTCGCAGATGCTGCCACAGTGCCCTCCGCAGAGAGCTAGAGTCCCAGAGCAGAGCCGCTTCTAGCACCCTGCCTGGGATTCCAGCTCTGCTCCTGACATCACTGTCCATATATGGACAGAGATGTCAGGGGCAACCCCAGAGCTGGAGTCCCGGGCAGAGCGCTAGTAGGCTCTTCCTGGGACTCCAGCTGTGCTCTTAACATCACTGGGACTCCTGCTCTGGGGAAGCCCCTGACATCATTGTCGATGTATGGACAGCGATTTCAGAGGCTTCCCCAGAGTCCCAGAGCAGAGCCGATACAAGCGCTCTGCCCGTGACTCCGCTCTGGGGAAGACCCTGACACACTGTCCATATATGGACAGCGATGTCAGGGAATTCCACAGAGTCCCGGAGCATAGCCTGTACTAGCGCTCTGCACAGGACTCCGGTTCTGGGGAAGCCCCAGACATCGTTTGTCCAAACATGGACACCGATGTCAGTGAATTCCACAGAGTCCCGGAGCAGAGCCGATACTAGCGCTCTGCCCGGGACTCCGCTCTGGAGAAGACCCTGATACACTGTCCATATGTGGACAGCGATGTCAGGGAATTCCACAGAGTCCCGGAGCAGAGCCGATACTAGCGCTCTGCCCGGGACTCCGCTCTGGGGAAGACCCTGATACACTGTCCATATGTGGACAGCGATGTCAGGGAATTCCACAGAGTCCCGGAGCAGAGCCGATACTAGCGCTCTGCCCGGGACTCCGCTCTGGAGAAGACCCTGATACACTGTCCATATGTGGACAGCGATGTCAGGGAATTCCACAGAGTCCCGGAGCAGAGCCGATACTAGCGCTCTGCCCGGGACTCCGCTCTGGGGAAGACCCTGATACACTGTCCATATGTGGACAGCGATGTCAGGGAATTCCACAGAGTCCCGGAGCAGAGCCGATACTAGCGCTCTGCCCGGGACTCCGCTCTGGGGAAGACCCTGACACACTGTCCATATATGGACAGCGAAGTCAGGGAATTCCACAGAGTCCCGGAGCAGAGCTGATACTAGCGCTCTGCCCGGGACTCCGCTCTGGGGAAGCCCCAGACATCGCTGTTCATATGTGGACAGCGATGTCAGGGAATTCCAGAGTCTCGGAGCAGAGACGATACTAGCGGCTCTGTGTTCCGCGGGCCGCAGATGACAGCCCCAGGGGCCGCATGCGGCCCGCGGGCCGCGTGCTTGAGACCCCTGTTCTAGATCAATACTATAGACTGTAATAATAGGTTGAGCTAGCGGGACTTTTATCAACTGATAAAATACATTGTTGCAGAAAAGAAAAATGTACATTTAATGCATTTAAAATATGTCTTTCTAGATCCTGGTGCAGCTCCATCTAATGTGTCAGTGACCCTCGTAAACCACATGATAGCCAATGTGACGTGGACAGAAATATCACAGGACAGGGTACGAGGACATCTATCAGGTTACAAGGTAAAGAATTTATATAATTTATAACAAACATATATAAAACAATACACTACAACATTCATAGTGTAAGAACAACTCCAGTTAAAAATCCAGTAAAGGTATGAAAAATTATATTTAAAGGCTATGTTCAATTTGATGGCCAATAACTCCTGATCCCCAAACCAAGTAAAAGCGCTCTGCGGAAGAAAAAAGTTTCGAATAATAGCCACATACCACTGCCTTCACTTTTGGAGCCTCTCTGGAACAGAAATACGCCTGCACCAACAGAGGAGGCGTCCACCTCCAACAAAGACTGTAGAGATACATCGGGAGGATGGAGGGTTGAGGCAGACGTGAAGGCACTGTTAAGGCTGTTAAATGCAGATTCTGCCTCTGGAGTCCACATCATGGTGTTCATACCTTTCTTTGTGAGGGTAGAGATGGGAGCCGTCAGTGAAGAGAAGTGTGGGATAAACTACCGGTAGAAGTTGGCGAATCCCAAAAAGCGCTGTATGGACCTCAAACCTTGAGGACGTGGCCATTCCAGGACGGCCTGTACCTTCTCAGGGTCCACCTTGAGGCCTTGATCTGAGATGATATAGCCCAGGAAGGGGAGAGAATTTTTCTCAAACACGCACTTCTCCAGCTTGGCATACAGGTGATTCTACCTTAGTCGCAGCAGAACTTGACGGACATGTCTTAGATGAGTCGTCGGATCTGGAGAAAAAATCAAGATGTCCTCAAGATAGACCACAAAACAGACATAGAGAAGATCTCTGAGAATGTCATTGACGAATTCCTGGAAGACCGCGGGAGCGTTACACAGACTGAAGGGCATCACCAGGTATTCGTAGTGCCCGTCTCGTGTATTAAACTCTGTCTTCCACTCATCACCTTGACAGATTCGAATCAAGTTGTAAGCCCCACGCAAGTCCAGCGTTTTTTTTATATCGCTCCAAAGCATCTGAAATGAAAAATCCTGGTCATACGTTCTTCCATCTGTACTCTACTTTTTGCTAATTTAACAAATGTATGCTGGGCTAAGTTCACACTACCGTTAATATACGTTAATATCCGTCAGGGGAAGAGAGTATCGTAAGATTAAACAGAAAGCAACGATTGATTTCAATGGTAATTCTTTAGCTTCAGTTGCTTTCCGTTTGTCTCTGTTCACTAGGTTTCCGTTTTGGTTTTTTTGACGGATGCAAAAGAGCAGTCTGCAGAACTTTTGCTCTGCTCCATTAGGGCATCTCTATGACTATTGAGTAGTTATCACACATATATGCATATATTCATCAGTTTAGTCTCAGTTAGAGGAATACCTGAAACTTTGCTTTATGTTTGCTTTCTAGTCCAAACTGTGGTATGTCTCTATTATTCTATCTAGATAATTTACTGGAAAGTGAAAAGTCTACATGATGGAAAGATACATCACGGTGAGCGACATACTCTGTCATTTACTGGTCAAAGGAACGCCGGGGTAATCCCAATAGTTCATCCATTCTGCGAGTATCAAGTATGTGTTGTAGCCTATAACACTCGAGGTGATGGCCCAGAGAGTGTCCCTGTCACATTCCAAACTCCAGAAGGAGGTGAGAAAATATGATGAAAAATGAGTATCAGTTATTCCATGAAAATGATTGTTAACAATATGTTTTTGGATGTGTGACAGCTATCTGTGCTCAATGGTAGGTGATATGTAAGCAAGTGTACAGATCATTTTTTAGGCTTTTGTTTCTTATTTCTCAGTGCCTGAACAACCACAGTTCCTCCGAATTGTAAGTTCTGACCAGGAGTCCTTCACACTGTCCTGGGCCCCACCAAAAAGAACAAATGGTTTCCTTACCAGTTACATACTGCAGCACCAGATAAGTATGTCAATTTACTTAATACATAACAAATTATGTTGTTTCAATTTTTAAAATACCATAGCACAACCTACCAGTCATTGTCGGTCCAAGCGCACAGACAGTCCTTTAAATAAATTCAAGAGGTTTTCCCATCTTGACAATCTCCTCTTTAAATGGGGACATGCTGGCGATCAGTTGATCAGCTGAAACCCATGGAATCGGGTGTTATCACCGGAGGAAGCTGAGAGAGGCGGCACATTGGTTTTAGAAAGTGGTTTACATGGTAGCCATTCAAATTAATGGGCCGCCATTTAATATATAGTCCTGAGATCTCTGCTGTGGGATACACTCTTTGCGCTCTCTTTGACATCCATAATTGTTTCCACAGGTTTTGATCAATTATCTTTTAGAGTCCATCCAAGGGGATGTAATGGGAGATACCTGATTCATGATACGCTCATAGCAGGCCATCTTTTTAGACCCACCTTCAAAACAAAGTTGCACCAAGATCATGTTCATGTGGACAGTACAAACATTTGGACTGATCTTATGAAACTAAAGATTGCAAACAGGATTTTTTTTTTCTAAATAATTGTTCAGATTGGTAGGGTTATCTATTTACTATCAAATTTTATACGTTCTACTTTATAGATGTATATATATTAACTGGACATTTCGGTGATTCTTTCTTTGCCAATGTACATTGAAGAGATGTATAAAGTCCAAACTCTGCCAGGCTAGACAGCCATGTCCTCCTTACTCAGAGTCTCTATTTTGTAAGACTGTCAAACTTGTCCCAGCATTACTGAGAACTGTCTGAGCACACTTCTAGCAGCCTTTATCCATGCAACTCTAGAAAAACTGGTAGTATTATACATTAATCCATCCCATCAGACATGGATGAGCAGTCTTTCTCCTGTTTGTAATTGTGTATGATGTATAACCAGGGACGTAACCGTAGGGGTGCAAAGGTCGCAGCCGCAGGGGGCCCAAAAGTCCATCTAACTTATACGAGGAGACCAGTACTATAAATTAACTGTATGGGTCCCCAATCAACGATTTTGCATTGGGTCCCAGGAGCACTTATAGCTATGCATCAAAACTGTGCCTGCAATCTTACATCAAGAAATCACCATTTTTTATGCATCTAATACATTTTTTTCTGTATCTTGTAGTTAATGAAAGTGATGTCATTGGGAGTTTTCATAACATAACCATAAAAAACCCAAATGCAGTCAGTCAAAGAATTTCCCATCTTGAGCATGGTATGAAGTACAAGTTCTACCTACGAGCATGTACACGTATTGGATGTAGCAAGCCTGTGAGTGAGGAAGGACTGCCCATAACGCAAGCAAGTAAGATGTCTTATAGGTTATTAATGGTGTCGGCATTTGTTGTTCGAAAATGTTGGAAATATCCTGAGCATTATGAGTATCAGCAATAGAGAAACATGTCTAATGATAGGTTATATATGATCATGGAACAAAAGCTACAAGCCATGTAACATTCAAAATCCAGACAATTGGTCCTTTCTGTCATTAATAGGGAACTATAGGTTTTTTTTAATAAGTATTTAAGGTGGACCACCTGCAATGAAAAGAATAGATAATAGACTGTTTTACGTTCTCTATAAAACTTGAACAGACTATTTATGACACATGGCACACCTAATAATTAGTGGGAATAGACATGATGATTCACAAATGCTGGTTCACATCCAGGTTCTCATGTATGTACCAAGAGTTATTAATCACCTTGAATGACTTAAAGACAGTGGTCTAGACATTGACCTTTTATCAACCAGTACTTGTGGGAAAGTGGAACCTCTGATCTGAAAAATGTGGGTAACTTTGCAGGTGTCTCCTTAAAGAGGATCTGTCACTAGTTTAGTAATGCAAAATTTCCTAACTAATCTGTCACACTAATAATTTCAGTGAAAATTGTGTCCCAAAACATTTATTATTTTAAAAGTTATGAACTTATTTCTAAATATGCAAATGAGGCTATAGTAGCCAAAGGGGCGGTAACGCTGCTCTTTTCTCTTTGAGTGGTGTTTGTGTTGTCTGTATGACGATGTCCCTCAGCGCTCATCCAGGGACCATCTTCCTGGATGAGCACTGAGGCAATGTGTTGAAGGAGCTTCGGCCAGAAGTATAAACAAAGTGTGACCTCGCGATTGAAGCTGTGTGTCAAGGAATCACTACTTAAGCAATTCAGAGAGTGAAAGTTTATGGAATTGCTACACTAGCAATTCCCCAAGGGCAGCTGGAGACTGTCTGGATCAAGAATTCAAGTAAATCAGCTACCTCAAGTCCATCACCACTCTGGTCAGCAGAGTCTAAAGCTACTCTATGGTCTTCACCAGAGCCCGCCGCAAGGCAGGTTGGATTTGGTCGCATAGAACCGAGTTTGCTTTTACAGAATAAGGTGTTCTACAGGAGGTGCACTTGCAGGCAATACCCGAATGGATAGCCAGAAAGCCAGATGGGGAAATAAACAAGCAGAGTTCAAACCAGGAGAGACTAAAAGTCCAAATCACAAAACAAAAGTATACCAGGATTTGCAGAGGTCAAAACCAGCTGTGAGCAGAATATCCAAATAAGTGAGCAGAAGGTAAAACCTAAGACAAAGCTGAAGTCCAGTTCAAAGAGTCCAAATATTCAGACACATGTATTCACAAGAAAATCACAAGCAACAAACAAGAAACTGAACAGACTCAAATACTCCACCCTTGGCCCTGATAGGTTGCAGACAGAGAAAACAGATTGGCTCTGCATTACAAACCAGGGCCACCCAGAAGCTTGGCTTGTAGTCATGACACCCTAAAAGTGATGGACGTTTCCTAACACTGAGATCACGCTGTGCAGGGAAGGGGAGAAGCTGTATGATGCTAAATGGACAGACTCATACAGACAACACAAACTCCGTCCACAGAAAGAGAGCAGCGTTACTGCCCCTTTGGCTAGTATAACCTCATTTGCACATTTAGAAATAAGCTCATAACTTTTAAAATAATAAATGTTTTGGGACACAATTTTCACTGGGATATTGCACAATGTGTCCTTCCGATGGCACTACCTTTTTTCTCTGATCCCTTTAGAGGTCACCGGTCGCAACACAGATGACTCTGTTGTAACCTAGAAATCAATGGTGCTGCCAAAAATAAAACCAATTTCACTCAGGGATTCCTCCCTCACTGAGCTACCAGGAGCTCCTGATCACTCAAAAAATGGCACCTCACAAGATGCCGCTGGCTCCATAGACCACCTCCCTAAAATTCCTTCCATTTCAGTCCCACCTACACTAATGTTAAACACAGACAGGACATATACCAGACATACACCGAGGGGACAGACACACATTAGCAGACAGGGGAAACAAACGGGGGCACAGAAACCACATCACCACCGACGGCAGGTACACAAGGGGACAATTATAATTGATATACGGCATATCCCCCTTACAGGTTAATTGCATTGCCCTGTACATGAAACCTTACTTATTTAGTGTATGATTGTCTTTATAACAGAGATCATCAGCTGAGTACGCAAATTTATGGAATAAGTTGGCAGTCGTATTAGGCCACATGACCATATTATGATTCAATATAAACCCAGTTGCACAGAGCAGTAATACAGCACCCATAAAAGTCTATGGGGCCGTAATGAACCTCTATATACAATTATATACAGAGGGATACAGTTTTCTCTGTCAGATACTTACAAAAGCCGACATAAAAGAACTGACATATCAAGTCGGGTGTGCTTCACGAATGTATTTTCCACTTGAAGAATAACGGTAATACTACATCATCTATCAGTGCAAATACATAAAAACATAAGTTTGCTACTAAATAAAAATATATTTATAGTATTCACATGTTTGATCAAAGGTGTTACTCTGTTTCCCTAATTTAATGTGTAGGAATTGAGTGATGAATAGGATGACATTCTTACCCCAGGGTTTATACTTTGTCTACAAGTTCATTTTCTAACACGATAAGGCTGGGTTCACACACACTATTTACGGACGTAATTCGGGCGTTTTAGCCCCGAATTACGTCCGAAAATGCGGCTCAAAAGCATCGGCAAACATCTGCCCATTCATTTGAATGGGTTTTACGATGTTCTGTGCCGACGGTCATTTTTTTTACGCGCCGCTGTCAAAAGGCGGCGCGTAAAAAAGACGCCCGCGTCAAAGAAGTGCCTGTCACTTCTTCAGACCTAAATGGAGCCGTTTTCCATGGACTCCATGGAAAAACAGCTCCAATTACGTCCGTAATGGACGCAGTGAAAGACGCCTGCACATGCCATTACGGCTGAAATTACGGAGCTGTTTTCTCCTGAAATCAGCTCCGTCATTTCAGCCGTAACGGACGCTGCCGTCTGAACATACCCTTATTATAACAGTCTATCACAAAAATTCTCCCGTGACGTAGATGAGAAATCCAATACAAATAGGAAATTGTGCACAAGAAAATATCTTCAAAAACTTCTAATTTCTTTCAGGATTTTCTACTTTTTCTTCTCCAACTCACACTTCTGTTCTTGCTGCCAAAGTTCCTGCTATAGGTTTGTACTGCTGCTTGTTGTCGGTCTTGCCATTTGTCAGTGTCTGTACTCCCTGCATTATGCTTCATTTCTTAAGAGGGGTTTTTCCACTTTAGAAATTTATGGCATAACCTCAGGATATGCTACAAAAGTCTGATAGGCAGGGGGTTCTACTTTTCGGAGCACCACTTATCCGGAGGACATGGTAACCTAAATCCTGCCACACAGGTCAGGCGGCAGGTGCATCCAGGTGGTAGCTAAATGGGCAAGTGGGAAAACCCCTTTTGCTTCTAACTGTTTCTTCATTTTATTGATCTGATTTGATTCTACAATAATTGAGAATAGAATAAAAGATTTAGCTCATTTATGTCTTAATTTATATAGCATAGTGCTTTGAGATAGGAATATCAAGGCCGTGTTTTGCTGAATACATTTTTAGTGCACCTAAGATTTTGTTAAGATTCCCTTAAACAAAAAATCTTGGGCCTCAGGAGGTAAAAGTAATTATTATAAAGATTTTAAATTATTACTGTTCTTCTGTTGGGCAGGTTTCTTTTAGTCTCAGAGTGAGTTTTCTGCAAAATCTTTGATCTTACTGGTGCAGGAGCCTGAGTGGTCACTCACGTACAACTCATGTGGTTGCTACATTTTTGTATGTTATAGAGATGTGGCAAAAGTTTTCATAGTTGCTCCTAACCTTCCCCTAGTGGTGTCTGCAAGCAACCAGAATTGTATCTTCTAAATCAATGGAGCTTGTCCGCTCCAACCACTGTTCAAACCCCGCCGATCCGCAGCGGTTGTCTCCGCCAGTCTTTGTTGACTTGCTCTGCAGTGATAATGCGCCATTCATGCATAGGAAGAAGAAGCGATGACATCCGCATTCCAAAAAAGCTAATCTTTGTCCATTAATACAGACACCAGAACTATGGGACAATAAAAAGATTCCGTTTTTTGGAATGCTGACGTCATCACTTCTTCCTGTGAATCCTTGAGTGGGCTGGAGCTGGCCCATAAAGACAGTCTGTGGCCTTCTTTCATCCCCATTTAAAGTGATGGTGGTGTTGTACCCATCCCTATTTCTACAATGTGCCAGTCATGCATGTCATTGCGGCATCTAATCACTGGTTTCAGCGGTCTTGTGCCATTCTGGTTAGAATCACCACTGAGGTCAATGCATGAATGGCACGTCATCGCTGCAGGGAAATCAACAACGACCGGCGGGCGATTGAACAAGTGAGTATTGTTTTTTTGGTTTTGTTATCCACTTTTCTGCTTTTAGCAGCACACTTTGTTTTTTAAGTCCTGGACAACCCTTTAATTGAAGGGAAGCTGGGGATTCAGAGCTCTGTATCAGAAGAACACAACTCGAGCACCTATAAAAATATATTTAGAAAAAAGAACTTCACGAAATTTGAGGCCTATTTAGATTAAGTATAAAATATGTGCAATTCACTTTAGGGGCATGGCCAGACGTGGCGGAATTGCTCTTGAATTCCGCTGCGGCCAGTCCGCTTCGGAAATCCGCAGCGGACATTTTCTCCATTGCTTTCCACGGCTTTTTAGTTGGGTTCGTACACATGTTGCGGAAAACTCAGCTGCGGAACATAGGCTGTGGTGCGGAATTTGGTGTCCGCAGCATACACTGGCTGTTGCGGACGTGTAGCGGACTTGTTGCGGACTCATTGCGGAACTTCTCCATTGACTTCAATGGAGATTCAAAATTCTGCAATGAAGTCCGCAGATGTTATGTGTGTTGCGTAGCGTATTGGTGTTACGAACATGATATTTCCTCATTCTGGCTGGCCCATAGAAGTCAATGGGGCTCCCGTAATTATGCGTGAGTACGTGTGTGCACCCGTAATTACGGGAGCGTTGCTAGGCGACGTCAGGAGATAGTCACTGTCCACGGTGCTGAAAGAGTTAAAGAGGCTCTGTCACCAGATTTTGCAACCCCTATCTGCTATTGCAGCAGATAGGCGCTGCAATGTAGATTACAGTAACGTTTTTATTTTTCAAAAACGAGCATTTTTGGCCAAGTTATGACCATTTTCGTATTTATGCAAATGAGGCTTGCAAAAGTACAACTGGGCGTGTTGAAAAGTAAAAGTACAACTGGGCGTGTATTGTGTGTGTACATCGGGGCGTGTTTACTTCTTTTACTAGCTGGGCGCTCTGATGAGAAGTATCATCCACTTCTCTTCAGAACGCCCAGCTTCTGGCAGTGCAGACACAGCCGTGTTCTCGAGAGATCACGCTGTGTCGTCACTCACAGGTCCTGCATCGTGTCAGACGAGCGAGGACACATCGGCACCAGAGGCTACAGATGATTCTGCAGCAGCATCGGCGTTTGCAGGTAAGTCGATGTAGCTACTTACCTGCAAATGCTGATGCTGCTGAAGAATCAACTGTAGCCTCTGGTGCCGACACGATGCAGGACCTGTGAGTGACGTCACAGATCTGCACTGCCAGAAGCTGGGCGTTCTGAAGAGAAGTGGATGATACTTCTCATCAAAACGCCCAGCTAGTAAAAGTAGTAAACACGCCCCGATGTACGCACATAATACACGCCCAGTTGTACTTTTACTTTTCAACACGCCCAGTTGTACTTTTGCAAGCCTCATTTGCATAAATACGAAAATGGTCATAACTTGGCCAAAAATGCTCGTTTTTTAAAAATAAAAACGTTACTGTAATCTACATTGCAGCGCCGATCTGCTGCAATAGCAGATAGGGGTTGCAAAATCTGGTGACAGAGCCTCTTTAAACGATCGGCAGTAACTGTTTCAGCACCCTGGACAGTGACTTCCGATCACAATATAGATCAACCTGTAAAAAAAAAATAGAAGTTCATACTTACCGAGAACTTCCTGCTTCTTCCTCCAGTCCGGCCTCCCGGGATGACGTTTCAGTCCATGTGACGGCTGCAGCCACTCACAGGCCAATCACAGGCTGCAGCGGTCACATGGACTGCCGCGTCATCCAGGGAGGTCGGGCTGGATGTCGAAAGAGGGATGAATTTCTTTTACTTTTACTAGGTTAAGGGCTGTCCCTTCTCTCTATCCTGCTCTGATAGACAGAAGGGAAGCCCTCTTCACCTGAAGACGCAATGGCTAATCCGCATCAATTTCCTGCCCATTTTAGGCAGAGCCGCAACAGAATCTGCAACGCAGATTATGTGCGGCATTGATGCGGACAGTGGCGGCAGAAACACGCCACATCTGGTCATGCCCTAAGGGTGCACTCACACACGGCAGATTTTGTTGCAGAAATTTTCTGCGGCCGAAGATGAGTTTCATTCATTTGAATGCAATGCATCTAAGGGCCTGTTCACATCACCGTTCATTTCCGTTTCGGGGTTCCGTCTGAGGTTTCCGGTGGGTGAGCCCCACAACGGAAAGTGAAAGCACAGCTTCCGTTTCAGTCACCATTGATCTCAATGGTGACGGAAACATCGCTAATGCTTTCCGTTCATCACCAGCAGGTTTCCGGTTTTCCGACGGAATCAATAGCGGAGTCGGAATGGTGACGAACGGAAAGCATTAGCGATGTTAGCGAAAAATACAACTTTGAAAATAGTCTTCATTAAAAATAAATAAATCCTGTGCAGCCTGATCCTGCAGGCTACTCCATCCATCTGTCTGCATCTTCTTGCTAATCTACCAGATGTATGTCTGTAAGCAATAGGGAAAAGACAGAAGGGTTTATGACTATAGGTTCAGACTACATTGGTATTGTTTGTAGTCTGTTACCATGGAGATGCACCGGTATTCAAAGGTCTGCATAAGAGCTATAGACACAAAATGGTCACATTCAAGGCTATTTGCAAAGTTGCTTTATTTTTGCATCGGTACAAAATTGATTGCAAAAGAGGACATAGCCTTTTAGCAAGGAAAAATACTTTAGATATATGATTAGTTCCTGTTGAATTAAAATGTTAAATTTTTATTCAGATGAAGATAAAGTGCTGAGGGAATTCAGTGCGTGATATTGTCAATATTTTGCTGGTCATTTATGGGAGTTCTATTTTATAAACCTTAAAAAGTCCCTTCAGTTATAGTCTCGCACCCAAACTAACGTTAGGCGTGGAGAGATGCTCCTGCATGTTGGGAGTATCATGCCTGGAGAGTATCATGCACGGGTCAAATTCTAATTAATTGAGCGATACTCTCCAGGCATCGCAGAACTCTATAGAGAACTATCTCAATTACATTACAAATATTTTAACGTGGAATACCCCTCTGCTGCCCTTGTTTTTACCTTTCTCCACAAGATCTTGTCCCTAGGATGCAGAAAGTCTAACAAAGCCCTTTCTAAGCAAAGCATTTTTTTCCCCAACATAAACATACATACATACATACATACATACATACATACCGTACATATTTATACCATATATAGAACCAAGCAGATCATACAGTACTATAGAAAAATAACTTGTAGAGTAGTAGGCTGTCTTGTTATTCACTGTAGTATGTGTGTGTAGCGTGTATGTAGTTTGTAGTACATGTAGAATTATACGTAGGCTCATAGATAATAGAGTATTTTAATAATAAAGGAAATATTTCAAAATGTAGTGTAGGATTTACTTATTATACAACTACTAATATTTTACCTGTGTTTTACTCCATTGCAGCTTATGCTAACGCATCTCACAACCTTTCTACTCAAGGATGGTTCATAGGACTGATGTGCGCTGTGGCTCTTTTAACACTTTTAATGCTTGTTGGTTGTTTTGTACAAATAAACCGAGGAGGAAAATATGCAGGTAAAATAACATGAGAACTTCAAAATACGCACCACCTCATGCTGTGCAATGTGTATCATGATTCCCCAGAAGCGTGATAATAAAAAAAAGTGCGCTTATAATCTTAATTAAAATGGGGCACCATAACGGGAGATGGCATATAAATAGTTTTGGACAAGAATGCCACTTTAGCCAAACTCCAAAATACTTGACCTTACTTTGGCTCATCATTGGATTTCTACTGCTTTTAAAGTCAGTATATACTGTATATATGACAAGTGTGTGTATATATAAGGGAATTGCCCTTTATGCAGTTACTTAATATATCAGCATTGGTTAATGGCTATGTTGCAATTACGGTTTGGAGTTTGGAAAATACTATCATGGAAAACCATGTTATGGTACCGCAATAAAACTGTTAAGTTTGCCTTGTCCCTACCTGGGTATTCTCTTACTGCCTGCGAAAATTAACATGTGCATAATTTACATATGAATATGCACCGCCCATTATATTCATATGTACATTTTCCCAGAGGCGCAGTTGAACATCTTTTTACACCAGCCAATATGGTCCGTGAAAACGAGACAGCTCGTTGATCGGCGCTCGTTTGCTGCTTTTACAAGGAGCTATGTATGGGGGCAAACGCTCATTAATACGATCGCTCGTCCCCATACATTTCTATCATGTCGGCAGCACATCTCCCTGTTTACACAAGGAGATGTGCTGCCGACAACAATAAAATGTATTGCTGCATAAACAAAACGATCAGCCGATGAATGAGCGTTTGCTCGTTCATCGGCTGATCGCTGCCCTGTTCACACAGAGCTGTGATTGGGTATGAGCGTTCATATGAACGATTATTTGTCCAATCATTGGCCCGTGTAAAAGGGCCTTAAAGCTCCTGAGTACCAATGTGAAATCTGTAACAGATTGTGCCCCCCCCCCCCACTTACCAACAGGTGTTCCCCACCTACCATGTATAATATTGGTGCCTTCTTATATGGCAGATGAGCCTTTGGACCCCCTCAGGCTTCAGGACTCGCAAGTGACTTCTACCTCTGTATCTCCTATTGCTCAACCCCTGCTTTACTTGTAGACCTACTGTGCCTTTAAGTAAATGCAAATGCAAAGAGCACCTCCAAAAATATGGGATGCTGGTAACATGGTGTATGTGCCATTTTTTTCTGATTGGCTGTGATGAAAACAAAACAGTTAGGGTATGTTCACACGGCCTATTTACGGACGTAATTCGGGCGTTTTTGCCCCGAATTACGTCTGAAAATAGCGCCTCAATAGCGCTGACAAACATCTGCCCATTGAAAGCAATGGGCAGACGTTTGTCTGTTCACACGAGGCGTCTATTTACGCGCCGCTGTCAAATGACGGCGCGTAAATAGACGCCCGCGTCAAAGAAGTGACCTGTCACTTCTTTGGCCGTAATTAGAGCCGTTATTCATTGACTCCAATGAATAGCAGCGCTAATTACGGCCGTAATTGGCGCGGCGTTCAAGCGCCTGCACATGCCGGTACGGCTGAAATTACGAGGATGTTTTCAGGCTGAAACATCCCCGTAATTTCAGCCGTTACGGACCCCTGCCGTTTGAACATACCCTTAGAAGATACAATGTATATAGTAATTGTAATCAGCTGCATGTTACCAAGCATTAAATAATATACTGGAAAAAAACAAAAAAGGTTACATTTAGCCTCAACCACTACAAGAAGGAACCCGCAGTTCCGGGTAAATGCAGAATAATTTGATGCCGTCACATTGAGTTGGGTCATCAAGTTATAGAAGGAAGGTGATTATTAGAGTAAAGGTTCTGGACTATGATTCTTGTTCCCACGCAGAGAGTGGCATGACTGAAGACGCATCATACAATTTCATGCCCCGCTTTTCTTTTTCTATTGACATTTAATGGATCATAGAAAATACTCCGAATTTCCATTATCTCCTATGTGGTGTGACGGTTACTGAAATATCTAAGGATCTCAAAACGTTGCATTTTTACAGTTGTTGCGTCATGGTAAAAAATACTTTTAGTATAGCTGAATTTATAATAAAGATACAGGAGATCATGCAAGAGCGCAAGTTGCTTTGTACCCCCAGAAATAGAAACTAAAGGAAAATATAAATGAAGGTTATATTTAAGCATATGCAGAGAGAGTTTAGAAAACTTGTAAGTAAAAAAAAAAATGGTTGAAGTGGAAAATTAAAAAGGCCGTGATTTTAAATGATAACATATGGAAAGACAATAAAGTACTTGTATGAAATACAGGTTTAAAGGCTGTGTACACCTTCTAAAGGGATTTTTTTTAAAAATAAAATAAAAGGTCAATCAATGTGTTTTATGCATCTTTATAATTCATTTTTTTTTAATTATTTTTACTTTTTTAGATACATCTGCTTTGTATTCCTTATACAGAGCAGCTGTATCGTGCGCTAAGACCTGAATCCGTCGTGTCTCTGACACGCAGGATCCACCTGTAATCGATCACATGTAAGTTATGAACTTAGATGTGATTGACAGCAGCTCGATCCTGCATGTCAGATATCTGACGAGTAAAGGATTTAGCATAAGATACAGCTGCTCTGTATATAGAATATAGAGCAGCTGTATCTCAAAAAGTAAAACTTATTTTTAATAAAAACGAATTATAAAGTTGCACAAGACACAGATACACATTTTTATTTAAAGAAATTCCTGTATCCTCCATACTTTATTTTACAGTGAAGGAGAAGGAAGAGCTCCATCCTGAACCGGAAGTGCAGTCTGTGAAGGATCAGTTCTTTGATGACTACAGGTTAGTGTTTTGCTTGGGCTAAGTTCAGACTTTGCATTTTGCAAACTTCTTTTTCTTTTAATCTACTACAAACATACTCTTAGTATCCGAATATCTCAATCTCCAGCATACTACAGTACAGGCTAAAAACTGCACGATTGGGTAGCAAAAGTAACTGAATTGGATGCAATCCCCTCAAATGGTTACTTATAGGGGTATTCCCAACATCCACGGGATATTCTATAAATGTCTGATAGATGCGGGCCCTAGCTCTGGGTTTTTTGCTTTAATGAGTGTCATTTTTTTTAAATATATATAAATAACCTTAAAGGGGTTATCCGGGCATCTTTTATTAATGGTCTATCCTTAGGAAGGGTCAGCAATATTAGATCGGTGGGGGTCCGACTCACAGCACCTCCACCGATCAGCTGACGGAGGGGGCCGTGGCGTTAGTTGCCACAGGCTTTTCCTCGTTTACAGGCACAGCACCACTCTCTTCCATAGCGGTTGTGCCTGGGATTGCTGTTCCGGTCCCATTAAAAATAAATGTCTACAGCGCTGTGCCTGGTAAACACTGAAGATGCCACAGCAACAAATGCTGTGGCCCCTTCAGTCAGCTGATCGATGGGGGTGCCGGTCCCCACCGATCTGATATTGATGACCTATCCTAAGGATGGGCCATCAATAAAAAATACCCGGACAACCCCTTTAATTACAAATATCCTGCTATTTGGATATACAGCTCCTATGTAGACCTATGTGAACCTGGTTGACGCAGTTAATGCTCCATGACTGTAGACTACAAATAACCCCTGTGTGTAGTCTGATCCTGAAGTTATAGTCCCTTAGTCCCTGCTTTTTGCTAACCTCCACTTGAACGCTGTAGCGGCATCTGTGTCCAGTGGAGTTCACAATTATTCACACAAAGATTGTTATATATTCCTGAGGTCACTTCTGAACTACAGTTTCTCACAGAAATCTAAGCCTGCAAAGCCATGTCATTGTAAGAAAGAGAGGAAATAATACAGGCACACAGGCTAAAGCATTGAGAGAAGGGAGGGAAGAAAGAGCGTTCTTCACAGGGAACACACACTCAGCACTAAACCTGCGGGTCCATAAGTTGGTATGATAAAAGGTCATGAAAATAAAGCCAACAACATAATGCAACTTAAACCTCTCAAGGTACACATGTCTAAAAAAAAAAAAAGTTTCATAACAAAAATGTCATATACCCTTTAAAGGGTTTGTCTCACATGACCACCACTGTCCATATGCCATATTTGGGCATATGGATGTCGTAGATGGGGACCCCCTCTGGGTGCCAGTACCGAGAGCTGCTCCTACTCTGGCGAACACAGTGCGTCTATGCATTGCATTCATTGTGGCCGGCATGAGTGGCTAGCAGTGACTTCCCCGGACAAAAACAGCTGATTCAAAAGTAATTGTTAAATTTTGTATATTTTGTTCTTTAATGCGAGCCTCAGCCTTTTTCTCAATTGTGTCCTTTAGTTCTAGTGATAAAAAGGCAACAAGCGGAAGCATGGACTCATTAAGCCTCGATATTAAAACCTACGACAGTGTGGACAGCCTTGTCCAGTACAGTGATGGAGAACATAGTCACTTCAATGAGGATGGATCGTTCATTGGAGCATACACAGAATCCAAGGAGAAAAATCCAGAGGATGGAAACACACACGTTCAATCTGTACACTAAATAACTGCACTGTATCCATGAAGAACTTTATCTCTTTATACTTCAATTAACTCTGGAAGAAAAAATTGGTGCAAATATACAAAAAGAAATTGGCTCGGATCTTCCACCATCAAAAACTTAGTAGCCAGAAAATGTAATGTTTTTTCCTAGGACTCGTCTAAGAAATGGAACCAGCGTCTTCATCATTTTGTCAGACCTTCATAAATTATTTATGACTGAAGAAGCTTAACCATTTATTGCTACACGTGAATATCAGAATATATATATTCTGTGAAGGATGCGATTACATACGCACATCTATGAGGCAAAAAATAACATCCCATCATCCCTGTGCAATCTGTACATCATGCATGTGATATTAAGATCCAATGTATGTCTTTAATGCTCCTTTTACAGCACATATTGAGGGTGTGGACAGTAACAATTACATAGATGGAGTCCAGTTACTGAAGGCATTTGTAAATTGGCAGTATATTGTACATGTCTATCATGTTCCACATTGTCTACTGTAGCGATTACTAGATTTTATAACCTCAACCCCTATTTTCAGTGGCGGATTAAGTAGACCATAGGCCCTGGGCTGCTCCGCAAATTTGGGCCCCCATTCCCCACCCATGCTCTGCCGTGTCTATAGTGAACACCACCTTTTTGTGCGAGCATTGACAAATGGATGTTACGATTCCGCTTGTCAAAGGGCTGTGTCCCTACATACTGACAGACCTTCGCTGAAAGTATCACACTGTTCAGGGACACTTCCTCTTGACAATGGGAATGGTAACACGCATTTGTCTATTAGTCCTGGGCACACAAAGATATGTAGAATACAAGGATTTCCTACAACAGACATGTCAGGAGAGTGGACAGATCCCCTATAGATCCAGTGACTCACAAGTGACGTCTTCTCTGATAGGAGTCGTTTTCTTTTCTTTTCCATCTGATGCAGACCGTTATGGCGACTTCTCCTGATGAGACATCTTTGCCCATCACTTCTGCAGCCATTTCCAGCCTCTATAGAAACACACAAATTTAGACACCAAGGCCCAGAATCATAAATTAAAGGGGTTGTCCAGGCACAGACCTTTTTTTATACTGATGATCTATCGATGTGCCTGGACAACCCTTTTTACTCAGACTAATAAATTTGGACCCCATTCTAGATCATAGAATACATACAGACCCAGACCTTCTAAACTATTGCAGTCCCCAGACCAGAGCCCCCTAGACAAATACAGACCCCAGAACAAGCACCCTAAATAAATACAGACCTCAGACCAGACCCCCTACACTAATAATGACCCCAGACCTGACTCCCTTAATACAGACCCCAGACCAACCCCCTAAACTAATACAGATCCCTAAATAAAGACCCCTAAACTAATACAGACCCTAGACCAGGCCCCCTAAATACAGAACCCATAAACTAATACAGACCCTAGACCCCTAAATACAGATCCCTAAATACAGACCCCAGACCTCAAACTAATACAGACCCCCTAAATACAGACCCCAGACCTGACCCCTACATTAATAATGACCCCAGACCTGACTCCCTTAATACAGACCCCTGACCAGACCCCTAAATAAAGACCCCTATACTAATACAGACCCTAGAACAGGCCCCCTAAATAGACCCCATAAACTAATACAGACCCCAGACCAGACCCCTTAAACACAGACCCCTAAATATACAGACCCTAAACCCCTTAAACTTAAACAGACCTCAGACCTCCTAAATACAGACCCCAGACCCCTTAAACTAATAGAAACCAAACCTCCTAAATACAGACCAGACCCCATAAATACAGTCCCCAAACCAGACCCCTTAAATACAGACCCCCACACCAGACCCCATAAATACAGACCCCTTCAACAAATCCATCCCCTTATACTTACACAGCAGCTCACCTCAGGCTTCTCTGTGGAATTTTGCTGCTGCTCAAGGACCTGCGCTCATGTGACCAGCAGGTCTCTAAACAGTAGTAAGAATTTCAGAGATGAGGTCATGTGACCTTATGTCTAAAGGTCCTTTTGCAGGACATATACAATGCCGTTTTTTTTGCGGTATTTGCCGCGATTCGCCGCAAAATCGCTACAAGAGCGCGTCAAAACTACATTGTACTTTGGATGGCCATGGGCCCTATGGGAGCCCCTATGATTATCCGCCTTGCCTATTTTGACATAACTGTTACATGTGATATTGTCCAGACATTGAGAATATATATAAACATACAAAGAGGTAACATTTGCAGAATACAGTTTGTCCTGGATATAAGATCTAATATAACATAAGATACCATTGGGTGAGAGCAGAGAGGGTCACAGTATTTCCCCCACCCTGCTCCAACACTATGCCCATGGCTGATGGCGGTCACAGTTACTTTCAGTGAAAACTATGGGCACAGTAAGTTGTAGAGAAAAAAGACAACAGTGTGGTCAAATCCCTGCATCTTCACTTTGTTATTTTTATTCCTATACTTGTTGGAACAGGACAAAGATGAATATGCCTATTATCAGATGGTAATATGGGTAGGAGGAACACCGTTGCCAGGGACTGTCAGTGACGAATGAAGCCTAAACATTAATCCTGGACAGGACCTTTACTTTGTACTCAGTAAAAACTTGAACTAATAGATTTAGTACGCTATCAAAATCCGCAATATATACACTGCCATAGTTGGACGTTGCATTTATCAACACGCACTATGGAAGAGAATGCATGAAACAGAACAGCAGTGTTATTTGGTTGTCTTCTTAGGTGTAGTATTAGGTCCTAGGGTAATCATCACTAGTACTAGTGGTGGGTGACCAAAACGTATGCTCCAGCATACCGGTAGTTAAGAACGCTGGTCACACAGGACTGAAGCTATAACTTCATAAATGTTTAGTACTTTCAAGAAAAAGAAATGAACTTGTAAATCTTCCACATATGGCAGTAATGTTTGTAGCATAAAGTTGAGCATTACCATTGCTACTTGTCTTACTGCCGCCTTTTCTCTGCATGATGAGGAACCATAAAATATTCGTGTTCAATTTTATAAATGAAGGAATTATAGATGGTGTTGAAATGGAAGAAGGTCGAAGCCTTGTGTTGTCTTGTTTCTATTTTGCCCTTTGATAAAAAATAAATAAATCACTAACTGTGGTCTTTGATTACTTGGAAGATGTGTTTTTCAGTACTCAAGAATAGTAAAGAGTCCTCTATAGCCAACTTCATGCATATATTTTGTGTAGTAGTTGTGAAGCTACGTTTTCATTTGGCACAACATCATAATATTGTCACGGGGCCTACAGAGGGTGGTGTGAACTCACTGTGTCACCAA